>NC_066364.1:99838474-99905974 GCF_013377495.2 Cygnus atratus
GCAACTCTCTTAGTTTTCAAGAAATGTCTAACAAAGAGTGATAGAGTCCTTAACAGATAAAAAGATACAAATTCAACTTGAATTCAATGTAATATTCTTTTATAGTATCTGTAGCAGCTATCTGATTTTCGTGAGACATAACATTATCTTCTTCCACATATGTAACAAAAAATATGAGCCTGCAGAACTGTATAAACCAAGAAAAATACATCAAAGCATAATGGACAGGATGGAGTTCTTCTAGTGCTGTTGATTGCTGAAGAGAAAATAAAGAACCCATTAGGAATGCCTTCTTATTCTTTAATTCTTTCCCTCCCCCCGCCCAGCCCCTCAACCCAACCAAGGCTATTACACACATGAGGACACACATCCTCAATCATTTCATATCCTCCCCAGCACTCTACAAGGCATACTTCAACCTCTTGTCTTTCAGCACCATATATAAACAGCAACACATATTCCCTCAGGACAGTACACAACTCTGTTTCTTCTCTCAATAAGAACCACACGAAGCAGCTACATGCTACAAGCCACAAGCAGAGTCAAGGTCACTTGCATGTCCTTAGGACCTCTTCCTTTTTTTCTGTACTGTTAATTTTCTGTTTGGACTTTGTTGGTTATTACTATGGTAGCTGCTCTCCAGCAAACTGGAGTTCTTATTTGGAGAAATCCCAAGGGGAAAAGAATTGTATATATTTTTTTCTCTAATTCAAAGTTTGTTATTTTTAGTACTGTGATGACTTTTTTTTCTTCTAAAATCCAAATCATATTCTGAATAACTATGCCTCTTACATGTATAAGTAAAAAGAGTCTCTCATTGCTTCCTGTCATCTCCAGTATTCATAAGCCCTATGTTGTCCTTTAAGTACCATCATGGAAACTATAAATTCAAAGGATACATAAAGTAAATATTGTCCTGATTGTTCTTTTGAGCTAAGGTAGTCCTAAAGAATGCCATGAGCAAATGGCACTCCCAAGTTGGCTCCCAAGCAAATTTCTCCATGAAATATTGCTAACATATCTTTCAGTGGCCTGTCGACCTATGAAATATATTTTATTGGCCTTTTAAGGGCAAGATTCAGTCCTAACATAATTCTACTAATTTTGGAGTAAGAAGTAATAGTTTATTTTCCAAAAATCATGGGAAAATGTAAGGTTTAGTGCTGTCTAGAATGACAGGGAGACTGTTTGGGAATCAATTTTTTTACAGGAAATAAGACTTGTTTTGTGAATATCTATGGTAAAAATGAAGGTTAGAAAATCTCTTGCATCAATGTTGCTTAGAAAAAGGACTGGTGAAGAAAACTAAGAGCTACTTTATAAGAAGACCATACACATGTTGACATAGCCTAATGGACAAGCAGACAAAAGTATGAAAGTAATTAAAATTGTTGGATGTACTTAATTTTCTAATTTAATTTATAAACATGATAAGTATTACAGTCTTTCACCCAAATAACTACTGAAACAAAGGTAGCACAATCTTTCTGATTATGTTCACCAAAAATTGTCTTGACTCAACAAGA
Source organism: Cygnus atratus (assembly GCF_013377495.2). Lineage (NCBI taxonomy): Eukaryota > Metazoa > Chordata > Aves > Anseriformes > Anatidae > Cygnus > Cygnus atratus. The sequence continues at coordinate 99,840,001 of NC_066364.1, forward strand.
CAGTCAAGAATATGAAGTTTTGGATAAATAGAGTTGCTATAGATGGATCATTTACATTGCTTACATGCTGATTAGAAAATAAAAAACACAATTTTTGTAATTAACAAAGTAAGCTCCTAGAAATGGTTTACTATCCCATCTTCTTGATACTAAGTTATATTTGAAAAACTAATAGGTTAGCCATGTCTTCCCCAAAGTGTTTGATTTAAAGTTCAAGCTTTTTTAAGTACTATATATTGCCATTAAGATAAAATATTGGGCCGTGCTATCTCCTGGACACCATATTTTTAAGAATATGCTTCATGCCTCATTTACCAGAAGTGTATTGAGATTTTCCTGAGCCAACATTCAAAGAATAACTTCACATTTTTCATAGCAAAATGCCATGTTTTTGTCTTTTCTTGTTAATTCCTTTGTTCCCCAGAACTGCTGTTTTGAGTTACTATTATATATATGGTATACCATTTAAAGTACAAGCAGAATATATTCATGTACTGCATATACAAAATGTATATGTAAGAATATGAGTTTCCATACATTACCTGGTGGCAGCTGGCTCTTGGGAAAGTCTTGATTTCTGAAAAATGACAAGGGAAAGGCACAAGCAAAGCACAGTTATGATATGTGATGCTAGAGAAGTGGTTGCCTCAAACAAGGGGATGATTCCTGTTGGGGTGTCATACCTCAGCTCTGTGTAGTCAACTCACTTGATAAAGCTTCCTGCTCTCCTCCTACTAGTGCATTAGGCACCTGTAGCCTCATACAAGATACATCTCTTTACTATCGGACTGAAGTTTAGATTGAGTTATTACTGTGAAATTTGAAAGAAAGCATGTGTGTGTTGGAAACAATTTAAATAGAAACAAAAATCAATTCTACCAGAAATCGTATAGTGTCAGTGGCTTAGTATTTTGCCTAATGTAAGTGGTTTCCTGAATGAAAGTCACCCTGAAAATCATACTCTTGGAAAGCCCTGCAGAGGCTGCCATGATGGTTGCTGCAAACTCTGCATGGTCAAAAGATCATCATTGTAAAACTGCAGAACTTGTTATGTGCTGAATGCTTGGTACTCTCAGTGAATGTACCATTTGAGATATAATACAGGAGGGTGGCAAAATATGAGTTATTGATTTCAAGAGTATTATTTACTACCATGCTGATAGAACTGCACAACTTCCCTTGCTGCCTTAGCAATCCCAATGTGTTTTTTAACAATTCTGCCAGATTTCTTGCCTTAAGTTTTCTGTTACAGTTGGTGATACATCCCATTAAGATTTTCTTGTTCTAGATAAGTGCTAGGTTTCTCTTCTACTCTATGCTCTAGAGCAGGAAATTAGAGGGAGGGACAGAAGAGAGCAGAAGTTCTTGAAGATATATAGTGCAAAAGTTTATACCAAAGGAAACAGAAAAAGAGCAATTCAAAGTGTACTGTGTATCAGAATGCATATTTTGAGGTGTGTATGTTTGTTCAGGATGTTTATCCAGACTTGAGCTCATATACCCCACAGCTAGTCCTATTGAATTTGGTAGGGCTGCATATATAATAAGCAAGGCAAGGTTCCTTGTCTTCTTTCCATTCCTTCAGGACCACCAAAAAAACAAACAAACAAACAAACAAAAAACAAACAACACACAAACCACCGCCACCACCAACAAAAGTCCAGAACAGAAGATAGCCAAATAATTTTAATCACATCAAGCTTATGTCCGCATTTTCCAAGAATACATGGATCACTGAGTCCACAGTTAGGAGCAGAGATGAGATTCAAAAATCTCTTCAGCATTAGATGAATTGTAAAGCAGCAAATCACACAGCATAAACTACTGCTGACTGTGAAGACAGAATAAACAGTAATGAACACTGCAAACAAAAGAAAGAGTTAGGGTTAATTCAGGTTCACAGTGGGCTTTGGATCTGAACTAAAAATGTGTCTCTTAAATGCAAATAAAGAAAAATTATGGGCTTTTGCATGATTGACAACCTTTTGAAATAGAAGTGTTGCTATAATTAAGCAATAATGTATGAGTGAGTGTACATTATGACAAATTGGAAGCTTGGTTGATTAGATTGAGCATATAAACTGTCAGTATAATTATCACATTTTAATCATTTTTCTCCATTTTTTATAACAGCATTGTCTTCAGCCTCATTTGGTGCTTATTAGATTGATATTCTAAGAGGAATTGTACAACATAAAACATGTCCTTTAACAGGATGAACTTTAGATAAGACTTTAGTTGCATCTATAAATATTTATAGTGATTTCTGTTGTCTCAAATTTTTGCCGCATCTTATATGTCAAATAAAATTATTTTAGATCTTTCTTTATTATGATAAAATATTATAAACTGAGCATAGTTTATCTCACTAAGTACTCAAGTACACTAAGTACTTAGTAGGTATTTTAAGCTGTCACAGACAAAACATCTCACATTGTTACAGCTGAATAATGAATTTGTGATGAACATTGCAATAGTTTGCAAGATGTTGAGTCAATCAGTGTAGGAGCAAAATTTTTCAATTTTTATGGAGCTATGCTGAAATATGAGCAATTTTTTAAACAAGAAATTGTTCTGTGCTAATGCCCAGGAAATCAACATTTGAAGTAATTCAGTTTAAAAGTTTTAATTTTATACCAGGTACATTTCTAAACTGTAACTCGCTGGAGTAACATGCCCATGAAATTATAATATAACAAGGAAACCAGAGGTTCTTAACATGGTTATGCTCTTACAGTCCTACTCTATCTCAAATAAGATCTGAGCATTTCTTCACCACTGTTGGAATAAGAAAGTGGAAGGTGGATTGGATGTTAAAACACAGATCTGTAAAACAAAATTTTCTAGGTGCTTTCACCAGCTCTGCCACTGATTTGTTACTTGGCCCTGGGCAAGATGCTTACCTGCTCCTCAGATTAGTGGCCCCTTGGGAACCAGCGAAGATTATCAGTTCATTGGGAAACAAAAAGAAACAGAGATACCCATGTGTTCTACAAGGATTACTGGAAAATTAATGTGCTCTAACTGTCAGTTTACAGATGTTAAAATTCACATTATGTAGAAGACCTACTCAGGACTTTGCAGCTGCTATAGAGAGTGTAGAATTCATGCAGGCTTTCTAGCCTTATTAAGGATACCTATCAAGGTTGATAGTACATTTTTTTCATTGAGGAATTACATAGAACTAATCATAGCAACAGAAGGGTCTTAACGTTACTTAGATTACTGAAAGGTATTCAGTAGCAATGGTTTAAATGTTCTTTACTATCAAAATTTGGAAAAGAATATTAGAAAAAAAATCCAGGCAAAATAGGTATATTCCAGAAGTGGTTCCCTCCTAATCCTCTTCAGTATGTATTCAATAAATTGGAAACATTATATTTTCTTAAGGTACCTTGTAATATCAATCGTGAAATTTGAAATACCAAGTCTTCATTAGCTTGTTATTTTTAAAAACGCAAAATTGCTGAAAAATCCTGCTTGAATACTTTATGTAGTTTGCTTTGCTGTTTATTTCCATTCCTATATGTTCAACAAATTTTCTTTAACTGGATTTAACCGGAAATATTCTCTCTCTCTATATATATATTAGGCCTAATTTGAAGAATATTTGCCAAAAGCTATTTTGAACTCAGAAATGCAAATATTCATGTAAGAAACCTACTTTTTATATAGGACTTTATCTATCCTTTGAAAATTTACCTTCCAACATCAGTTTTTAACTTTGCAGTCCTTCAACAAAATACTTAGGCATTTCAACAGTCTACCCTAAGTTCAAGGTGAAGATGTTATTTTAAGTCTTGGATATTGCTGTCTGCACAGAATAATCTTGTGCAATTCTTAATTCTTCTGCTACTACTTCTAATGACCCAATTACCAGTAAAATGCGTAAAAGCAAGATTTTAGCATTGATTTTTCCCTTGATTTTCTCAATAGCTTTCACAAACCTGAACTTAACATGCTTTTTATCATAATTATAAGAGTTTGATGTTGGGTCTTACTAGGTTTATTTAGTGTTTCAAAGGACTCAGTGAAGCCCCTTCCATGAACTTACCAGGGTATATCAGTTACGTAAGTGTGAGAAGTAAAGCCTCATTATGGTATGAAAATTGTGCCATAAATATGGAGAATTATGAGTAAATGGCCAAGTCTTGACTGGAAAAAAAATCTTCACAATAGAGTACCTCAAAGTTCAGTGTATTAATGTCATAGTTGTTCTGGAGATTTACTCCACTAAGGGGCTCTCCGATGTAGATGAATAGTGAGGTGGGAAAACATGCTGATTGAATCCATTAGTTAGCCTAGTGAAGCTAAAGGAATCCTCCAGGTATAGCTTCATATGACAGAATTCAACAAGGGACAGATAAAAGCCATCTGCCCCTGCAACTACAGGCTCTCTCCTTGCATTTTGAATTGCCTTTGGATTGCTGCATAGTTCAGTGACAGCAGAAGTGCAGTAAAGATAAGAAGTGTTGTGTCTCGACATTACCAGCTCTATGGGGGCCTTTAAGCCAGTGCAAGGATCCTCTAGGCAAATTATCATTCCCTACTAAGAGAAATAGGACATTTTCATTACAGTGTGTATCACTGGATGAGAGAGTGTTTTTTTCTAAACATTTTTCTGAGAGTTGATAGTTTGAATCATTAAACCTTACTACTTTGAGTGGCTAGGCAAGATCAGCAACGGACTTACACATCAGACCAGCATTTCTGCTCATCCTGTGGAAGGGTAAAGGATGATTTGCAGAAGCAGTGCTGTGATCCATGCAGGAACTCATCCCATAGGGAGGCAGGGCAGGTGACCAGCACAGAAGAAAACGAACCCCACACCTTTCTGGCCTTTGTGCTTTGTCAAATGGAGTGTGCAGGTCTTTGTGATACACCTCGTGATGTACAACCGTGCTGAGAGCAGAGGGTATGGGCTGACAAACCAAGGCAGCGTGCATTACCTTGTCTCTGTGCTGCGGCGAGGTGACTGCATGGCTTCCAGATGAGAACTGGCTGGTGTCCAGCTGCCGGGGAGGATGGGCAGAGCAAAATTACACCTGTCGGTATGCATCTGTGTGCACTGCCCAGCCAAAACACACTGGCGCTCTCAAGGACACTTTCTCCCAAATGTCTGAAAGTGCCACACAATTACAATTATCTAGCTCTGTTAGACAATACTGTTTGGGGATGCCACAGAAAATGGCACTTGGGTATTTGTCCCAGCCACTAAAATGGCTGGGACAGGTAAAAAGCAAGAAGAAAATTTAGTTTTCAAATGACAAGGGGCTAGTTTAAGCCCTGAAAGCACATTCTTTGAATTGCACATATCCCACCTTACACCAGTGTTAGTGAGGTGGAGAGGGATGTTGTAACCTGAAAAAAACATTCATGTTTACTTTGGGAGAAAAAAGAACAGGGGATTGGATCTCCTATCTTAAGCATTCTGCTTTGCCTCTTGTGGTGTTAGAAGATTAATTTACTTTCCTTTTGTTTCTTGTCAGTATGTAATCCGCAGCATTAATTTATTCCTCAAGGTCTGATAACATCAGTTCTGTGTCCATTGTCACCAATGTGTATAGGTGATGTGTAGAAATGATAACAAGGTTGCATTTTTTCTGTGCTTGATGCCTATTCAACAAAGCAGCCTAAAAGCGTCCTTTTTCTATTTCTCTATTGACATGTCTGCTGGAAGAGCCTGAAATATCTTTCTGTCCTGTGAAAAAATCCTTTCTGTAGTGAATTTAGAGATCAGAGATATACTGACTTTCAAAGATAGCAAATACCTATTTCTGTATGTCTTCCATGTGTGCACATTTTGGTCTTGCGATTATTTAATTCTTTTTATTTTTGTCATTCTCTTTTCACTTCTTATACACTTGGTAAATTTTATCTAAGATTCCAGCTAGAGAAAAATATTTTGCCCCAGTAATAATTCTGGAAAGCTCTTCAGAAGTCTTCAACATTCTCATACTTTAGCATCAGTAATTGAAATCTGGTAAGAAGATGACATTTATGTAAGATGCATGTCTTCTGTTGTTCAAGTGAGATGATGAGTAAGCCTCGCAGAACAAACAAACAAAAACCTTTTAACACACAGTGTAGATATTTCAAAGTTAATGGCAAAATTTCCTGGTGATCCAGCCATTCTGAACAAAACTGAAGAAAAAGCCAAGCAAGGCTTTTCCTACAATTGTAGCTTTGGGTTGCTGAGGGAAATTTTAATTCTGTCCTCTGCAACCTTTGCAGATTAATGAGGTTTAAGGAAGTTTTTGTTTATGTTGTACACATAAAAAGTACTATTTTAAACTTACTCAAGATACTTGACCTCCTTGGTTCCAGTTTAGTCAGGTGCTTAACTTTAAGCTATTAATTTTCCTTGAATCCTAAATATAACTGAAACTTTTCATGTGACGAAATGTCTGTGCAACATATTCAACTAGGGCTTTGGTCCCCCAGTCCTCAGACAAATCCACAATTTCCATATTCAGTACTGAAATAGTATTTTTTCTGCTCCTGAATGAAGGTTGCACTGTTCATGTTTCTGCATTTCTGCTAGGATTAGCCAGGTTGTAAACTGGCAGAAATTATCTTGATCAGTGGTTTGTCTGAACAAACTGAAAGAGAAAAAGGAAATATGAGATCATTTTGAAATATATATACATATATATGTATATATACACATGAGGAATGAGAAAAGCTTTGTTCAAAGTTTAGAAATGCACTGTTTTGTCTTTTTTTTTTTTTTTTTTATATGTGGGTTTGAAACATTTACCCGTTCTACACAGTTTTAGATTGAAGTTTCATCTCTCATACCTTCACAGAAGTGGAATATATCTTTCTAGAAAAATAATTTATTTTATAGGAGTAGAATTTGCCCTTTGTAAATGTATAGATACAAAACACATGTTATGCAAATATTTGGGGATTGTGCATCTTTTCTACTCGTGTATGTTTGGAAGACATCTAATTCATGTGTAACTGTCCATTTCTAACTAGTTATCTAGAAAACAGGATTCCCTTTTCCAAAAGTGTGTTTTTTTTTTTTTTTTTACCAGAACTAAGTCACCGACAAGTTCTCTTTTCAAAGCAGTTTCCAATGTACTTGTACAACATTATTCCACAGATTTGCTATTGAAATGAAATACTGCAGTGACCTTTTTAATTCCCCTGACTTTTTACAATCTTTGAAATTTAGCACAACAGCAGGAGTTTAATCATATTCACTGATGTAAAAGACAAAATAAGGCACCTCTACATTCAGATAGAGATATGACCTCAAAGGTGCAGAGCCTTCAGAGACTCACTGGAGATCCCCAAGGACAACCACAGAAGTCTTGCTTGCAGTCTTCCTGCAATCTCTGACTTTGCTTCCTGATAACACTAACAGAAATTTTGCACTTACAGCGTTACACTGAATCCTGTTGTTTTCCTGTCGAATGATAATCTCATATTTACTTTCTCTACCTCTTCCAGCTTAGGCCCATTACATTTGCAACACTTTGCAAACTTGAACTTTCAAGGTCTTTGATCCTCTTACCACTGTAAAGGTCCACAGTATGAAAGTCCAGCAGCAAAACTCCTAAACCAATCCTCTATTGGCAGTTGTCTGTTCTGTCAGTAATTATTTCACTTCTGATTGATGTCAGGTGGGCCAAAGGAAGGCCTTAAAACATCCCAACATGCATATCCATTGCCCCAGAGTGAGGGGACAGATTGGCTCTCTTAAATCCTCCTCTTGTGCAGCCACCATGGCCAGGGTAATTGATGAGGAACACAGCAAGCTTTGAGCTGGTTTTAGAGTCAAACTGCAGCGGGGGGAGCAGCACATGCTCTTTCTGTAAAGGTTTTTGACAGCTTAAAAGTACGATGTGTATGCTTTTGTCTCTGTGTTTACACATACCTATGTTCAGACGAAGAATGTGAGCAGTTCTACACCATGAGAGTCCTTTTCAAGCACTTACAAAAATAAAACCTGCTGCTTTTCCTTTACAAATTACATGGTTTATGCAAGTAAATTTTGTAAATGACTTTAAAATTACCTTTTTTTTTTTTTTTTTTTTTAGGTTTATTTTGTCCAGCTGACCTAAGAAAAAAGCTAGATCAAAGGAGAGTGAAAGTAGAGTGAACGATTACAGCAGAGCCTTTAAACTTTTTATTTTTTTTCTAGATGCTATCGCTGTCATAAGTCAGAAGATCAGCACGGACCAAACAAGTCCACAACACAAAAACATAAGTTTTGTGTTGTGGCTATTTGATGACCTCTGTGAATTGAGTGAGTCAATAGCTGTAGTTTAGTTAATAAAAGACAGAGAAAAAAAAACCTACCAGCATGAGTTGGCAGCCATGGCAGAAATATAGGAACTTGAGGTGTGTCAGCTCCTTACACAGTTCTACTAGGCAGACAAAGATTTGCATTATAACTGTTTCTGATGTAACTCTTTTGTTGAAAGAGACTTTAATTATTTGGGAAATTATTCAAGAGTCCGTCATGAGTGCTAAAGTCAACAGTTTGTTAAGAAATCAACCTTACAGCATCTTAAATCTTGTTGGACATGCTTTTCATACATAGTTCTCAATAACACAAGCTTTTATTAACTTCCAGTGTTGTTGAAATTAATAGCAATATTAGATACTTCATGTAGAAAATCTTGCAGCACTATTTTCTTGAATTCTAGAAATGAATTTGCTTGTCTAGAGTTTACCATGTCTTTATTTCATACAGATTCAGATACTTTATATAATATTAAATTGCATACATCAGGTAGAAGCTTTCTTCAATGTTGCGGTTTTATCGACTCATTTGATGAAAGTGTATTTCAAAGATGCCTTTGTACTTATCTGTCAAACAATATATTTCTAAATGTACATTCCATTAAAAATCAATGCTTGGCATCAAAAACACGAAACTTATCTGAGTGGTTTTAACTAACCTAAACTCTACAATGAACAAATGCCAAGTATTCTTAATCTGGGCATTTTCCAGTTAATCCACAGGCTGAATAGCCTGCATAGTCTGAATAGTGAGCAAATGCAAGAACTCATCACTTGCTCTAAGAGTTGCAGAAAAAGAGTTTAAGTACAGTGGGTAAATTATGTATTGCAAATTATTTGCTTAGCTCAAGTTCACAATTTATGGAATGGGGCTTCAGGGATATTCAGATGGCTGACCTGGTCAGTTTACTGCTAGGTGGTTAACCTTCTGAGAGAAGCCAAATCATGTGTTCAGCTGAGATGCTATTGGATTAACAAATGAAGTCATTTATCCGAAGGCACTTGTTCCTGACAATATTTTGTTTGACCAAAACTACTAAAAAAATACATTACGCTAGCAATACTTGCTGTTAAACTTGACATCCACATAGGGATCTTTAACAAGCCATTTGTGGCCCTTCATTACAAAATTTACTGCACAATTCTTTATGTGCTTCCATATCCTTCACATAAAGCACTGTACAGTAGTTTCAATAAAATTTGTGTGAAGTGCTGTACAAAACTCAATCTTGGCAATAGGATTCCATCAGAAAGACTGAGTGTCACAGTATTAGACTTTTATTTGTAAGGATTTTCCCTGTAAATGACTAAATCGTTATTCAGTTGAGAGATAATTTACTGTAAACAGTGTATTGCTTCTGGATATATCACCTGTGATCAATAGGCTCTCATTCTGGCTCAGCACTTGTTAATATTGTATACAGGTTTGATTAAATGTTTAAAACCATTTTTTAATTGGCAAAATTTAAAAGGATGGACTCATTACCCAAAACACTCAGCTTTTAATGCAACACTCAAAAACATTTACTGGTGTTATATCATTTTAGGATGTGATCTAATCACATCTAATAACTTATGTCAGACTTCCCTTCATTAGTATGTGGGTAGAAGACACATGATCCAAGGGAACTCTAAATTTGCTGACAGAGGTGGCACAGATGCCATCCCACCACCTTGTGATTGATTCTCTTAATTCAACATCGACTAGAATTTCCTTTTATTAGCTATTACAATAAGCTCCTTTTGCTATATTTTTAAATTATTTATAAAACATTTTTCCTTGTGTTACAAGACCCAAGTTCCTGTTTTCCACAAAAGAGCTACTAACGCTAAGAACGTACAAAATCGTGCAGGCAGTCCTGCTCCTTGTGCTGTCTAAGTGGCAACCACAGACTCTTCCAGCTTGATTAAGGAAGTGCCAGTGTTGCTGGATCCCACGAACAGTAATCTAAGGTCAGTTTTGTGGCCAAAGATTGCAATATTTGTGATCTGTGACATTAATCACTGAAAGAAGGTGTAAACCCTCTATTAATTTATTTTTTACTCCTCTTCTGGATCCACAGACATGGTACCACAAACATACCCGCAAAGGAATGTCTATAAGCGTGCACGTTCCAGAGCTCAAAGCTTGGGTGAGGCAATTCTCTTCTCCCACCCACATTTGGTAAAAACTCAATTTACATGATCGTGAGCTGTATTTTCTACAAGACTTCTGCCTCTCTCAATGCACAGGCAGCACAACGCTCACTTAAAAAGCATCTGTTTAGCATTCCTTTTTATCCTCAGTTTTCAGTGTATAGCCCCTTGCTGTAAGTACACACAACTTCAGTTTGACTTTACAAACCTGGATTAGTTTATCTTCACATGTTCATGGTGTAGTGACGTTGTTATATCCCTGTTATTTCCTGTGGAAAGGGAAATGAGGCACAGATGGATTTAATTTAGATACTAAGGGCGTGATTTTTTTTGGTGTTTGCAATATTAAATAATGCATCGTATCTCTGAAGCACATCCCAGTTGATTTCAGTGGTGTCTGTGACTGGTCAGTGATTCAGTTACCAGCTAGCAGCTATGGGGAAGAAGCTGGATTTAAGGACTTTGCTCAGTAGCATCAGAAATGCTGCAGTGGAAGCAGAGACAAAAACAGATTTCTCAGGCAGCATTGGAAGACCTTTCCTGTGAACCTATTTTTTTCTTTTGTTGGAAGCCCCTGGATGTCCTGGTAAACACTTTCCCATTTTGATTGTAAACAAGACCAGACCATACTTTATGCAGTTTGGCAAATCAGTTAAATGACATTTCTGTCACACAGCCTCTTATTTGACTTAACAATTAATCATATCAATGTGGAGAATGCACATCAAAATGTTATTGCCGAGGCTGGCAAAATAGCTCAGCTTGGCTTTCCCTTTGAGGCTGGCATTTTAAAGAGGACAGACTCCTTTTACCATGCCAGCTCAAACAAACCCAACACCACTGCCAGAGGCAAGCAGCTCACACATACTACTCTTTGCCCCAGCCTTCCCTCTGAACATCTGCTTTTCCTTCATGGCTTGTCCCGGTTGCCCTTACTTTACCTTTTATCCTTAGAAAAAACAAAACTAAAGTAGAAAACTCCCACTATATTCTTGTCCCAACCTACTTTTTTTCCCCCATATCCATTTTCTATTTTTTTTTTCCTTTGACGTTTCAGACTGACTCTTAACCTCCTGAACCAGTGCCAAGAAACGTAGTCACTAAAATACAGGACAAACATGTTCCCAAGCGTGCCGAAATTCATTTGTCTGGGCCTGGGCCAAAGACAGCCAACTCCACTGCCCTTTGAGGATGCTGTTTACAACCTGCAAAGTTTGAGTGCCCAAAGCGAGCAAGCAAAGGAAGACTCTGTGAGGGTTTAGCTGCTACATTAAAGTGGGGTGTCCTCTCAGATATAAAATGTGGCCAAATGGTGGGTGATTTTTCAATAGAAGGAGTAAAATGCTCCTTTTTAACAAAATAAACACATATTGTCTGCCAATTACTAAAACATTCAGGAAAAATTCCAAAGGTTGGTGTTTTTCAGTTTCACTCCTTCTGTCCTCCTCCTCCTCTCTTTCAGCCAAACTGGTCATTAATTTCTTCCAGTGTTTATCTGTAGTCCCTGTTACCAGTAATAGTATCTGAGATGAAATGTTGGGATAGAGTCAGAAGGCATCTCCAAGCCAGTAGGATCTTTCCTCCGATCACCCTTGTGCAGGGTCAGACCCTCTCAGATGCATCCATTCAGAGACACTTTTTACTACTTCTCAGATCATTGTTATTCGAAACCCACATGATTCCTCCTCTGAATACTGAAATGCTTATTTTCAATAATGAATATTTCAGCTGCTGAGATAAACAGTTCTCATGTTACAGAATTACATATAGAGATTGATTGCACACGCTTCACTTCCAGGTGCTTGCCAAGTACAAGGATGGCTGAACTTTACAGTTCAAAAGCCACAAATCAGGCCCTGAAAGTCAGGAGATTGCCTTTAAAATAATAGAAGCTCAAAGAAGTATCAGTGTTGGTGTTTTTAATTTGCTGTCTGGTTTCTAAGCCTTTGGGGATTATATTTTCCCTTTGCAAATCCACAAGGACTGAAACTTTCACATTTTTTAATGAAAGAAGAGATGGGGTAAGCACAGGGTAAAAAGCAGAGACCATGAGGGTTGACAAGACTGACAATGGCAGGCATGCTCTGCAAATACAGTGAAAGATGAGACTTGATGTCAGCCTTTGTGGCTTGCACAATACCTTCAGAATTCATGCTGTTCTCTACAACAAGCACAATTCAGAAACCATCTGCAAAAAGAAGTGTTGAAAATCAGCCCCAAATTCACTCAGTTGTCTTGATATGCAGCAGAAGTATTTTTATGTACTAACATTTACAGTTCACTGCTAGCCGTCAACACAACATTGATGTTTGTTGTTTGAATATCTGCCTGATATAAAGCCCATTTCTGTGACAGTTTCCTCATTTGTGAAACGGGGAATAACAGAGAACCACTCTCAAGTTTATGAAAGGTCGTGTTGTGGGTTGATCAACATTAACATCCCTTAATAAAGGTTCTTCTGCCTGGCTTGTGTCATCAAAAGCATCACTCTAGAGCTGCTTGGAAGCCAGCACTGCTGCCTGCAGAGTTCTTTGTTCATGGTGCTTCAGCCAATCTCATCGGCATTTTTCTGTCCCATGCTGCTGTGAGATGAAAAATCCCAAACTGCCCCTTCTACTGGAAAAGAGATAATCATTTGCCTGTTTCTCTACAGAATGCACGTAACTGAAACATTTTCAGGAAATTTTATTTCAAAAATAACAATAAGCTCTATTTTTTTTCTTACTGTACAATCACAGGGAAAATCTGTAAGACCCTTGAAGCAGTGCATAGGTCAGCCTATTCTATACATTCAGTGAAAGTGCAGCACTTCAATGGTACTACTTTTTATTGTACTCAAAGTGGTTCTATGTACTTGACATACATAAATAGTTGTGATCCTTCCCTGAGAAGCTACATGGACATTGTACAAATTACAAAAAGCAAGCAACATGTAAATACATAACTACTTGTATTGTTTTGTTTTCCTTTAAGTTACTCTTTTTCTTTTGAGTTGCTCTTTTTTTTTTTTTATAAAAAGAGTGACATTGGAAAGGTGTGTTTAATAAATACTTTGGGCTGAGCCTTCAATAAATGTCTTTATATTTTATTTTAAAATGCAAACAAACAAAAAACAAAAACAAAAATAAAACAAAACCAACCAACCAAACAAACAAAAAACAGGTCTTCAGGGAAGCTCAGGGGCCTGGATGCGGAAGAGATCTGGCATGTTGTTATATCAAGGTTTTTAGTACTATCTAGAACTTTTTTTGCAGCTCAGGGGAAGAAACTTTCTGACTGGATAAATAATAACTTCCAAAAAGCACTAGAAAAAACATCACATAAAGTATAAGAAATGAAAAGAGATCAGCAAAATAACCCCTGGCTTTGAAGTCCAAAAGTGTAATGATAATGCATTGTTAAAAGTCATGCTCAGTTACACCTTACAGAGACTTAAATTATTTGTATACTGAAAAATATAAGCTTGAAGACCTGAATCTGCTCAAGTAAGAGGGCTTGACTGCAAGATTTTGCAACTGGGACAAAAAGCATAATATTGGAATACATCTATATTCTGTGTGGGACTAGGCACTTAAAAATAGCTAATGTAAGAAGGCAATACATTTGGAAGACCTTTCTTTCTCCCTTCTTTTCATGGAAGCCTTTACAACTAATTTTGAATAAAAGAATAATTCCTAAAATATGGAGGCAAACGTAAAATAGATTGACACACATCTTCTTTTCAAAGAATGGTGTGTGCCCACCTTATCTTTGTTTTTGATTTCAAGACAAAGGAAATACCAGCGATATAATCCCTCCAAACTTCAGTAAAGCATCCAAAAGTCTGATGAATGGGAAATAATAATAGGTTAAGGAAGATTGGTGTTAGTAGGAGAAATTGCAATACAGGTAAAGAACTTGCTGAAGAGTGATGACACCAGTCAGTATTGAAAAGGAGGCATTAAGTTGGAGGAAGATTACTAATGGAGCTTCTCTGAGAACATTTTGACATGAAAAGGTGACCCAGGGATACCAGGTCATGCAGTGTTGTAAAGCTGTCCATGTTACAGCCGTGGAAAAAGCATGACAGCATCAAGAGAAAAATTTTCCACAAAGAGGGAATTCATACCATTAGTGTTAGCTTAGGAGATTTCTTACGTGGAACACCATGTAATTGTACCTAACCCTATTCAAGAAAGATGACTGAAAAGTAAACTTGCTCAGGGAAGAGCTAGCAAGGTGGTCGTGAGAACAAACAATCTGGCGAGAGGAGGCTAAAAAGAGGCTTTTGTCACTGTCTATAAATGTGTATTTTGTACATGAGTGAGTGAGAAGAGGAGTACTTCTTAACTCAAAGACAGCTTGGAAAGTTTGCAGATCATTCCTGAAAGGGATTACATTAAGTTACTGCATGCAAAAGCAGGGAATGGACTTGGTATTTCCAAGGGTCCTTCCTTCTTCTGTGCTCCTTCCCCACACAGACCTTCATGGTCTCTGCCAAGTCAGTGCTCTTCGAGGAAGTTGGGAAGGAATATTTTTTTTAATTTATTTGTAAGGTGACATATTCTTATGATTCAGTGCAGGACAGAAGAAATTCCTCTTTCCTGGAACGCTACACTTAGGTCTTGGTCTCCTAAACTTCTCCTAATTCATTTCCAGTCTTACAACTACTATTTTTTTGGGAAAATGGTATTGTCTCATTCTGTCTTCTGTTGAGTGTTACAAGAGGCATTATCTGACATTCAAAACTCAACATAATTCTGAATATATACAATTATTTATCTCTTTGGGAAGTAATAAATATCTTCTGAGGGGAGAACAAAAAACGAGCTGTGGCAATGGGGGCCCTTCAGAAGCCAATGTTCTCCCATATGCATACACTGGAAATAATTATCTTATTACGAGAAGATGAGCTGGTTCGTGCTTTAACCGTCGTGTTTCTTTTTGGGGTGGGCTGCCATTTCTTCTCTGCACCACCAGATGCCACACTTTTACTGCAAAACTCTATTCCTCCACCTGCACAATGGAAACAAATGTTTTTTCTTATGCTTTTACATTTTCATGAATCTCTTCCGTCTTGTTTTCTGCAAAACGCTTGTAAGCCTTTTAAGCATAGAGCTTCATGCTTATTTCTAAGCATGTACTATAACTCTTTAAGATTATTTGTAAACTACTTACAG
Organism: Cygnus atratus; assembly: GCF_013377495.2. Lineage (NCBI taxonomy): Eukaryota > Metazoa > Chordata > Aves > Anseriformes > Anatidae > Cygnus > Cygnus atratus. Next base: position 99,855,555 of record NC_066364.1, read on the forward strand.
GCAGTTACTGAGAAACAACCTCTTTGTAAACTATTTGCTTCTCTGAGTAGCCAGTGGTTCAAACCTGCTCCCTCAAAATAATGAAAATGCGGAATTGGAGAAAAAAAAAAGCACTACTGAAACATACAAAAAGCATATTCGAGCACTTGATGAAGAGAAGCAGCAAAATGTTTGAGTTAAATAGCACAAAATCAACTGCATTTGACAACTACCTTAGATAAAAAAAATCAAAATAATTACAGCAGAAATATCTGCTAAAATGTTCTTATCTGAAACGCTTATCCTTGTGTTTTTACAGTAATTGAAGATGTAACTATTTTATAACTTTCCCTTCTGGTATACACATATTTAATCTAAATGCAAAGGTTTCCAAATGTATGTACTTATGTTTGATTCAATCTAAAATTTGGATATTGCAAAATTATGCAATTGTGGTTTTCCTATTAGAATTAATATCATTCTCATTCCTCTTGTTGAACATATTATTTTAAAAAAACATGCACCACTTTGCAAAATTTATATTGTATTAATTTGTAGTGAATTGACTGTTTAGTGCAGAATGAAAATATTGAACTATGAATCTATATTGAGCCAGATACATAGTGCACTGTGCCATAAACAGGAAGAAACATACACAAATACAAATAAAAGAAATAAAATTTTGGTAAAAACAAAGCAAGGGAAATGCAGCAGTTCAGAAAAACAAAAATAGCACATAATTTTGTTAAAAAAAAAGAGATTTTTTTTTCTTTTCATTCAAAGTTATTCTGTGTTATTTTCAGAGAATTTCAAATCATGAAGTCTATTATTATTTTTTTTATTATTTATTTTTTTATTCCTTCATCCCAGTGTATATAAAGTACCTCTTCATCAATATGATATCAACTGTTAAAACCTTCAAAAGTAAACCTTCCAGGTCAAAATATAGTGATATGCAAGAAATAAACACATATTCTGCTGTACATTCTTCCCCTATATAAAGGCAAAGAGTATGCAAATATCATAAGACATTTATAAAATATTCTGACAGTTAAAGCAAAGGTGTTCATTAATAATTAAAATCCAAATGATGACAGAACACAAAGCCGTTTTCTATCACGAAATGATGTTGGTCTACAATTATGATAACACTGCTTCTCAATTTCACATTATTTTGTGGATATTAAACAGAAAAAATGGAAAATACAATATTGTTTGGGTACTGGCAAAGAGAACAAAGTCATATGAAATATTTACCATAAGGGCTTCTCCAAAAGTTATTGACATATAATCAAATTAAAAACATTTCCATTTTCACAGCTCAGCTATGATTAGAAGTTTGAATTTTCTATCTAAAAATATCAAATAGAAGAAAATATGAAGTACTACAGAACAGTGCAAAAGTGCTTTTTTTCATAATCTCTCAGAGTAGAATCAGGATTTATTTGAACTTGACAGAGTTACCCATGGATAGCAGAAATCTCTATTTGTTCTTGATTCGAGAAGAGTCTTTTTCTTGACATGAAAATGTCAAAAAAATTCATAATGATAGTTTATGATGTCATTATAATTCCTCTCCATTCTTTAAAAACAGAACATTAAGTCATTCCATTACAGTGCCTTACTCTTAATCTTTCCCTTTTTCTAAAAAATTGACATATTTATCATTGATTTTCCAGCAGATGTTGTACTGGATGCCCTTTTTAAAAAACTACCTCAGTTAATCTGACCCCTCTTAATGATTATTCACATGTTCTTTAGTAAGTGAATAAAACTTTTCTTTTGCAGATAGTAGGTACTTAATCCTCATTATTGAGAATATGCTGAAACCTTGAATGCTTGTCAAAGATTCATTTTATAATCCTGAGGTTGGTTTGCCGTCAGTGATTTACACAGGGGCTGCGCTTGCAATAATTGATTCATTCCATACTTAAAATCTACTGCTGTCATTAAAATGACAGTACAACACTTGCTGTTGCAATTTAGATTTACTTTAAAATGGCTTAATTCTGCCCTGGAAATACATAGTATTGACACAGCAGAAATCATTTTGTGTATTAAAATAAAATCAGAAAAACTTATTTTTATTCTACAAATACTAAGATAGAAATATGTTTAAAACATAGACTACCTTTTATGAATGAAAGTTGAACCAGCAATCGCATGAATTTCAGTTCATGTATTTTTGTTACACTATTTTGGTTCAAAGAACATTTTTTTTTTAACCCCTTTAAAAATCTGTGGATGAAATTGAATTTTAAGGTATAGCTACTACAACTAATTAACAACTCAGACAAAATTCCCATAGATGCTAAGCTTTTATAATAAAGCCAATTACAATTCTGGACTGTCTGTGACAGTGTTCAATGTAAAAGCACATATCTATTTACAGTTATTTCAGCTTTAAGCTATGCAGACAGCATTCTTCCACCATGCGTTGTCTTTTCTGAAAAAGGGAATCAAATGAGAAGTGTTTAACCAATTCCTCACACTGACAATGTGACATGCAGCTTTCATTTTCCTGAGTGTGTTTGACTAGAGGATTAACTAAGTGCCAAGGTACAGTAGATCCCTCTAAAGGACATGGCCGTGTTTTCCCCCTTAGGTCCTAGCTTTGTGTAGCTGTTGAGGAAAGAGTTCCCAGTGAAAGCATTAATTGCTGCCTGGCAAACTACCGTAAGTTAAAATTTCTATTTAATAGAAAAATTAAAAGGTTATAAATGAAAAAGATTTTGCACAGCTCTGCCAGTAATATTGTGTCATGTTAATTTTAATGAAGCTTCATTAAAGTTCTCAGATAAGTAAGAAAGATAATTGTCGTTCATTAACATTGTGGCTCTACGCACAGCTGAAAAACATGCTGTAAAATGTTAGCAAGAAGAAAGACTCAGATATGACTCATAAGGAATGAGATAGTGTAAAATAATTAATTAAGCCACAAAAACTGCATCATTGATAGCTTAGTAAACTACCAGGAGACAAGAAAAAAATTAAGTTAGAGTAAAATAGTATCCTTTTCAACCTTGATGTGCCTAAGTAGTAGACCACATACAAAAGCATGAGGTCACTTAGGACTGAATCCTGACCGTAAAAGCAGCCAGTACTCCTCCCACCGAGGTCTCTGTGTCTGATGTTCTTATTCAAGGGCAGAGCAGGGTCTTCATAATTTAGGACATCTTTTGCACAGTGTGGTTAAAGATAATAATTTGGCCAAAGATCATTCTTGATCTGAGAGGGTTAAATTAAGTTCTGACTATACTGTAATGTGGTTTTCTGCTGTGATAAACCCCCCTTGTTTTCACTACTGTCATATCAGGCACGTGAAAGAAAAATTGCAACTATCTCAGTATTTTCACAAAGATTAACTTGACTTTGGGCAGGCCATTGTTCCAATAGCTGGTATACCAATATTATTGATATGACAAGAAGAAATTGACTGATTGGGTTATTTTGTTTGTTTGTTTGTTTGGAAAATAAACTCAATTTTGCTTGTTGTACACCTGAATCCTACACATTATCATAATTTCATTTTAATGACTGTAGCTCTGCACACCTGTATAGAGAGCAGGTTTAAATTACTTTTTTTTTTTTTTTTTTTCCATGCCTGACTAAGTAATCCCCAAGAATTCTTAACAGATTTAAGTATAGAAGCCTGGATCGATTGCTGTTACATCTCTGAACAATTTTTTTGTGTGCACTTATGCCCAACCATGTAAGTGTATGACCTCCAGAAGCAGATCTTGCATAGGAAGTTTCAGTTTGGAGAAAAACATCTCTGTCAAAGTTATAATCATACGTGAAGAAGTGACTATAATAAAAATCACTGCTGTCAGGAGTGCAAGGGGTGCTTAACCACTGCATTACTTTACCATTCTTTAGGTAAAATCTTTTATAACTAGATATTCACTACAATATCAGATATTTCTTATAAAAAAAAAATAAACTCTGACTAAATCATCTAGCTTTGGTGTATTTACAGGGTTTTGGTGATTGACTTCAGTATTTCCCTTTAATCAAATCTTCTATTTCTGAAACAGATAAAAAGTTAAAAGTAGCACATATCATTAGTGGCAGAACTAAAAGACCCTATGTAATGGGGCAAATCAATTTATTGAAAGAACTGGCAATCAAGAAAAATAAGTGTTTTGACATCAGGTTCCACAAGACATTGAATTTCATTTAGGAAATCTTCTAAAGAAATCTGTTAATTTGGAACAAACACTGTCTTAGACAGATCTGTTCTTAATTCAGTGAAAATCCCAAAGTTTTTTTTTTTTTTTCCTGAAATTTAGGCATTTGTTGGCCAAAATTAAAATTAATTTCTGCTAAGATAGAATTTTAGGAAATGCTCTTAAAGTATGTGCAAAGATAGATTATAAAAAATATGAAAGGCATCTGCAAATTAACTGACTAAAATTACTCTTTTCATTTTTGCAATTAAAGCCCATAACTAGAAAATATTGTTGTCGTTTAATTCTCTAGGAAATGTTTTGCTAACGTGCAGTTAGTAATAATAATAATCCACTGCTTTCTCATTGAAACTCTTTGCTTTCTTTTCCTCAGAAATATCAGTAGGAAACTTGTGCTGGGGTGTTGCATGTGGCGTTACAAGCATACTCTACCATCTGCCTTTATAAAAAGATAGATATACACATTGCAGGAAAGTGTGGGGGTTTTGTTGCTGTTGTTGTTGTTTTTTACTAGCAGCTGAAACAAACATTTGCTTTACATAGCAGCTGAGTTGTGCATTTTATTTGAGGACATCACGCATCTTTTAAAAATGTATTATTTTGAGCCTGAACTACATTAAAATCCTGTGCATATGTGTTGCCATTGTCAGTGCTTCTCCAATATGGTTTGCAGAAGCCGGCTGGTTCCTCCTGCCCTACACAGTGGTTTTATAACTGAAACATTTTACAAAAGGGATTGGAGGTGGTAGGAGGAAACATCTCTTTGCTACTGGCAAACAGTCTCCATATCAAAAAAGTTAGCAACTTATTGCTATAGGAACAAAGATGCTACACAGTACAATATGAAGCAGGACTTGCTGTGTTGGTCATAAATCACAAAGTAGCTGAACAAATCTGCAATGAAAATGGCACTCTAATTTTCTGTTGAAAATCTAAACAGCATTCTCACCTTGCATTTCACTGTGCTGGTGCTGCTCTACAAAGGAGAATAAAACTGATTAGCAAATTGTTAATCCAATAATTGTAACAAATAATTAGCTTTGTAATAATTAGACAGAGAAGCATATAGAATAAGAACTACATAAAATATGAACTCTCTCTTCTCCATCCTCCTTCCCCATCCCCATCATGTTCATGACTATTTTGGTAAAAACATCTTTTATATGAGATGCCAGACAGTGGTTTCTTCTTTTCCAATGAAAACATTAAAAATAAATAAATGGTAAGCCTAATAAGATTGTGAACTGAACATTAAATACACGTACCAAGGCCACGTTGCTTTTTTTTTTTTTTTTTTTGACCTTCTCTTCTTCTCATCATCCCCTTCTCAGGACATTCTTTTCTTGTTGTGAGCCTTTGTAATTTCTCTTTAATTATAAATTGTTAATATAAAAACACTGTAGCCCATGAAGCCTTGGGTATGAAGATGCTGCTCATGTCAAAACTAAAATCAGATTGACGTGCCAGAAGAAAACACTTTTAAAACTGGTGAATATTCAGCTCTGGATAGGATTCCCTGCTGGTTCGACCAGCTCACCTCAATATATTTTTAGGTGCTTGCCAGCTAGAGCATCTACTCCTTGCAATTTTAAAGTTTATTATGACTCAATTTTTTTTTTTTTTTTTATATTTCAATATTATGTGGGTGTTTGTACTTGTGTTGAAGCCATGGAACATGACCCAGAGCTGAAAAGCATGCAAAATGCTTAAAGCAGAAACAAAAGAGAGCTTATTCAACTGAGGGGGACACAGCCAGCTGGTATCAAAGCTGTCCAATGAGCCCTGGCTGGATGAGGTGCACTGGCAATGCCTTGGGTGTCTGGAGAGACCCTGTGAGCAATGGGACTGTGGTGCGTCATTTTGAGCCTGGCTCTGCGTTTGGGGCTCTCAGAACTGTTCTGTAAAACCTTTTAACCATTCCTTTGTAACCCCCCTCACTGAGATCAGACAAACAGTCCAAGGTACAGAGGGGGAGCTGTGACCAGTCCCTATCTCACCACCTCCAAAAGAAGCTGCTTTGGAATCTCCCCTCATTTGCATGGGGAGATTTAATTTCCATCCCTTAAATATGACGAATTGCTGAGATTTCCTTCAGTTAATGCTTTTAACAGCTCCCAATAAACTTCATTAATCAGACCAGCTCTAGGCCCAACGTGCAGCCTGGAAGCAGCTAATTTGCCTGATGAGCCCACGACTTTAGTGAATAAACAGGTGGATAAGCTGAGGGTTTTATGGCCTTAATTACACTCTAATCAGTTCAGCACTTGGCGGGCAAAAGGGAAGAGGGAAATAGGAGGCAGCAGCAGTAAGAGCAGCCACCTCTGTGCCTCAGCCCTTCCTTTCTGCTTCTGCTTTATGCTCCCCTCTCCTGCTTTTCCTTACCAGTGGTCACTTCTCCCCTCCTTCCTCCTCTATTCTTTCACATTTTTCTCCTCTTTTTTCCTACCCACCCCTTCCCACTTAAGCTGGCATCTGATGGAGAGGCTGTTTTGTTCTGACTTCTTGCTGCTTGCTGCCTCCCCTTTCCCTCTTTCTTCCCCTCTGTCCTCCCCTCGTTCCCTCTCTCACCTTTCCCCGTCCCTGGCGGCTGGACCCATCTCCCCCTGCTTCCCCCATCCCTCTCTCCCCTGCTACATATTCTCCCTGTCACAGTTAGGCCGCCTGACAAATCACTTCAAGGGCAGCCTAACTTTGAAGGACAAGACAAAGCTTTAGCATATGGTCCAATCCCCAGATGTTTGTCTCTCTCCTGCTCTCTCTCCCTCCCCTCTAAGAAGGGCTACTTGGGAAGCCTGGCGTGTTTTTTTTTTCTTTTTTTTCCCCTTTTTTTCTTTTTTCCCCTCCTCCCCCAAAGTTTTGCTGGGGGGCTCTAACTGGCAGCGAGGGATGCTTTTCCCTTTACAGCCTCCCAGTGGAGGAAGGGGTGATAAGGAGCGGGCGGAGAAGCAGCGCTGTTTTTTCGAAACTTAATTATGGTTTTTACAGCGTGGGCATGGGCGGTCTCAGCCCCGTGGGCCAGGGAGGCGAGGGACAAGTGTCACCTCCACGCTCCTTTGCCACTGAGGCATCTCTTCTGGCATCTCTGCCGCCCCTCCGCCCCCTGAAAAGCGGCGGGGCCCTGCAACCCGGGCCGTGGAAATTGAAATGTCTGTGCCCGTGTCCACTGCGGGGATGGGAAAAGCTGGTCTGGAGGTACGTGCCTGATGGTGAGGCTGAAGAAAAAAATGAACCAAAAATAACAACAAACAAGGCGTTGCTGCTGCTTTCAAAGCAACACTGGGTTGTGGAACTGGCTGCTAAAACTGGCCGTGGGACTTAGAAGCAAACATTATTTTTCCTTTCAAAAAACTTACTGTAAGAAGGATTTGTTTGAGCATTTTATCTCAGCTGTCAAAGACACATTAAGAGAATAAAAGATGGTATTCTCCAGTACACCCTTCTTAATATAGTTTTTCATCCTGTACATGTAACAGTACTGAGACTTAAAAAAAAATGAACTGTCACAAAAGGAAAATGGATTTTGTCTTCATCCATTTTCAGAGGGATTAAAACATCCTTGTTATTTTGGAGGCTGATGTGATTTTCACTTGAAATTTGCATGGATGTCTTTAAGATAGCTCCTATTTATTTATTTTTTAGGTATGCTAATTAGCATTTTTTTCACAGACATAATAAATATCTGCAGTGTATGCTTCAATTCCACCTTTAACAAACAAACAAACAAAAAAAAACCAACCAAACAAAAACAAACCTTGGTTTATATGACCAGTGTACATATTATAAAAGAAAACCCACTGTATTCTTTACAGATTAATTTAGAAAGTTTTTCCTTTATAAAAGACAACACTTCTTGCTTACATTAATTTTTAAAGAAGAGAATTGAAGTTATTAACCTTTAACTGCCGTTGCTTAAACCATTTTTCCCCAAAATAATTGTGAGGCAATGACTCCTTCTTAAAATTGTCAGTGTAAAGAATACTTTTGAAGAAAGTTAGACAATGACCCGTCTTTTCATTTTCAGTTTTATAGCTGTAGGAGCCTCAGGTGTACTTAGTGCTAGCTTTCTGCCTTGCTCTTATGATAAAGTGAAATCCTGACACTTAGTGTTTGGTCTAAGGGAGAAGAAATAGATGGCAAAATCTAGCAGTCTTTACTTACTGTATTCAGATTAAATTACTTGCCCCTTAATAAAACTACATTTTGCGTAGCTATGTTGCCTTAATAAAACTGGAGCTCTTGCTATCCTGCTGTTCATTTCGAGGTTTTTGTATTGCCTTACTATTAGATAATCAAACAGAATTAAGATTTTTTTTTTTTTTTAAATGCGAGAGACTTTGTTTTTGTTTTCCCCCAAGTTCTGCAAGTTCTTAAAGTGGCCCTGGAGAAATACAAATGCACAAAGCGACAGGCGAAGCCGGGCCCGTGCTCAGCACTCAATCATCCCTTGTCACAGGTGCAGCCACTATGCATTATCCTGCTGTGATTGATAGAGTGGGTTTGTGCAGACTGGGGGAGCTGGGCATGGCTCAGATGGGGCCCTGTCATCCTGGCTCCATTTCATGCTACCTGTAGGGAAAAGGAAACTTTGCTGCTGGGATTGGTGTTTCAGGGCTGTTCAGAAATGTTACTTCTTTGCACATAATGTAAAGGTCATATTTCCTATAAGTTAAACGTAGCTTCTAGCTTTACATGGTAATAATAGGTAGAAAAGAAGTCCAACACTTGCTTGCATCAATAATAACTTCACAAAATTGCTTTCTGTGTCTCAAGCTTTTTTTTTTCTTTTCTTTTTTTTTTTTTCTGTTTTAATTGGGAACTTCTTCAGTGGGCAATGTACTTGAATACTTTCCCTCATCTTTAGACTAATTTATTCATCAGAGTTACCTGACAAAAGGAGCACATTATTGGTGCAGCGCTGCCTTTTTAAGGCACATTTGATATCAAAGTTACTGGTCAGAAAAATAGCATAAAATATACATAAGCAGATTGTTCCATGTAAAACTCAAACTAAATAAAATTCTATTCCCACTATATAACAGGTGACCTGAGAGTCTACCTAAAGGAACTATTATTGCTCTAGGACATAATGTAATAATTTATGCAGTTAGAATCTTTGACACGTTTTTTTTCGGCCGGGGAAAAGAGTTTAGGTTTCTTTGCCTATGATCATTCAAGATCTTGACTAATTTATGTAAGATCAAAGATGACAACAAGCTCACCAGTGTTATGTAAAACTTATAATATCCTCCAGTTCCTTCACTTCTTCCTGTAATGGCCAAAGGCAAAATAAATTGCATAAAAGGTCTCCAGTTTTAAAATGGAAAATATCTTTCATTGGGATTTTTATGTGATCCCCAAAGATTTCTACCAATGTTTACAAACTTAATCAGAATGAACATAAAAATATTATTGCAAGTGGTTCTGGGGGAAAACAGAGCCTTGTTTTGTTTTAAAGTATTAAGGAATTACAATAATATGGAATGACATTTAAAAATGGGATTTTGAGTTCACATCTAGATTTATAATAATTATTTGCAGAAACGGGTAACTCTCGGATATTAATTTATGAATTCTAATTTATCATCCTGTAGTCTCCCCCTTTCTCCATTTCATTTCTACAGGAAAAAAATATGAAAGCAAGGAGGCTGTATGTTTTAAACCAATAAAAGAAATTATGAAAATTGCTTGCTACTACAAATTGTTCTTTTAAATAGTCTTAGTATATTATTCTGATTTTATTAGTTTAGTGCCTTTTTTTTATTTTTTAATTTTTTAATACTGATAACAAAAAGTAGGATGAATGATCAACACATTTTACACTATCTACCCTGTGCTGGAGTTTCTGCATTTAAATAATTTTCAGGGAGTTTTAGAGACCATGCTACACTGGCAAGTACATTCCCACATCCATGCTCTTGTAATTTTGGAAAGATCACATTCCTTTCATGAGCATTTTAGGAAAGAAAGCAATATCTTTTAAATTATATCTGAGGTCTTTCAGAGAGGAAGAAAAGTAACAACTTGGCCATATATTAGTGTAGGTATTTGCATATAGACACTGATTTATGTATAGCACACTTGAGTACAAATTAGTTTCACTATTTTGTTTTTAAAATATGCCAGATAGCAAGATAATTCAAAACTTCATTTCTTTCCCTGCCCCTCGCCTATCTTGCAGCATTTTGAAATATGGTCCAATTAATCCTTTTCTTTTTTTTTTTTTTTTTAAGAGAGGATACTTACCTGTTATTTAAACCCTGCCTTTGCAAGTGTGTTTTACCTAAACACGTAAAAATATGAAACAGCTACTTAAAAAATGCTTACCACTATAGCATAGTTAACATCACCCTGGAGTAGTACATCATAGCTAATTCAGTGAGCCCTGCTTTACAGCTGCCACAAAGCAACAAGCAGTAGTTATAAAATGCTCACATATCAGGATATTCCTTTAACACCTCATTTATTATTGTAACATGAAAAATGTCCCCTTCCATTTATTATGATCTCACTGCATTAAGGGTCTTAGTCACAAAGAAATGATTTGTATACTTGCACATATAAAGGTGCAATTTTCTTGTGAAACAGAATTTGTCTAATGAATTATCTTTGATGCAAATGAAATGGATGTTTATTGAATGGAGGATGGCTAAAGCTGAAGAAATAGAGTTGTATACAGAGGTAGATGACCCCTAAATGAGTAGTTAGGAGATAGGGCTTTTTTTTTTTTTTTGCCTTTTTTTTTTCCCCCTGTGCTTTATGCATATTTTCTGTGTAAAAATGCAGGCAAAAAGCAGCTATAAACAAAGATAAGAAATACAGACAAACAGACACACACACTTGAGTGTAGGTTGACAGTCCACTGCCTTTATAGACATATGATAGACCCAGAGGCAAAACCAAAGCTGCCAACACAACTACTAAATGAGTCTGCCAAAGAGCCAGATGCTGCAGCTGGAAAAGCATTTCATTGTCTTAGCAGCTGCATACTGCAATTGCTATCGCAAGAGGAGAAGGAATTGGGAGTGTGATTATAGGAGAAGGAATTAGGCGTGAGATTATCAACTAAATGGTACCCAGTTACACTTCTCTATATGTGTGCATGTGCATAGACCTGCATACACATAATTAGGACAGCAACTATTTTTCACTAGTGAGTGAAACGTATTATTTTGTTTTGTCAAAGATACTAACAGAATTAATTAAAATGTTAATTAAAATGTTGAAGATGACTAGTTCAGATTTTGTATTTTTTGCAGCTGTTGGCTGACAGAGGAATGACTAACTCTTACTTGTGTGCGTTTTGGGAGCCCTCAAAATACAAAGCTTTCCCTCTCACATCCCTCCACATCCTGTGAATAAGGGATTTTTTTTCAGGGAAAATGAATCAGAGCAGTCCAAGAGTCATTAAAGCACTGTTTAATGTCTACCAGGCTCAGCAAGGACATTGTATCCAGAACCTTAGGAATCTCAGGAGATGATGCTGGAACCTTCACTCATGCAGGCACTTCATAAGAGCAGGGATGACTCAGAGAGCCTGCATGGCTTGTGGCTCCCAAGGCTGCAGGACCCAATTTACCACGTGCGAGTTAAATAACAAAAAGAGGCTGAGCAAATCTGCCCTTGCAACACAGTCCTTCTATCAGGATCAAGAAAAGAAGACTGGTGGTGACTATCCCTGCTCTTCTTGAGAGGCAGCCTGAGGTCTGCGTGGACACAGTGCTCAGTCTGGCTTGTATGATAGCTGTGCAGACCCTTCTAGCATGAGGTTATATACACGTGAATTTACAGTGACTTGTAAAGACAGATGTGTGTAATTTATAGAACTGTCCCATGTGCAATCAGAAAACATGGTAGCTGGACTGATGTTCACATTCTTTTTCTAAGCAGCAGCATAGATTTGTGTGCTGAACTAAAGAAGCCTTTATATAAAATTAGGGATTGGGAATGTATGTACTAAAGCCTCCTTGGCTAGATAATTACATTTTTATCATTATAATGACCTGTCATACTAACAAAGTTTTTTGTCCCCCCCCCCCCCCCCAAAAAAAAAAAAAAAAGTTAATCAACCCTGTAAGGGAGGGGACTAGAAGAGAAGATCAGTTGAAATCATTATTTCACAGGCTAGATATATTTTAAAATGCTACCTATTAAGTGACTGTGTATCATTTACATACTATTTGTACTATTAAAAAAAAAAAGTGACAAATTATTGAAAGTCCCAACCTAAATGAACTAATATAAGCGCAGATCTTGGCTGGCAGACTGTGCAGGGAGTGCCTATGTGTATGTATATATAACTGCTTTCAGAGGGAGCAGAACTGTGCATGTGTTTTTGATATTAAAATATAGAATCTGAAGTAATGTCACATACACTAGCTTTCAAATATGTCTCGAGGTTGTAGGACAAGAGAGAGAAAGAACTCTGCAAAATAATATTTGCTCACTTTTCTGTTATCAGTTTTTACTGGGAAACAATGACGTTCAATATACAGTATAGAGAGGGGTAAAAGGTTATCTCGTTAAAATAATGTTGTGCTGAGAATGTGGGCTCCACCATATTTAGAGACAAAAATTTTCTGTCTAGCTGTCTAATGGAATATGCATGAACAGTTAAGAGACTTTCAATGAGAAAATGCTGTTTTCATACTTTTTCAAGAGAATCTTTTTTTTTTCTTTTCTTTCCATAGATTTAGTCATTTCATTTTGTTGCCCTTAAGTCAGCTGTGGCTCAGATCAGTGGATTCAAAGAAATAAAATAGCAAGAGAAGGAGAAGGGAATGTCCTCCATAAGAAGTTGCAAGACAGATAAAGAACTGCTGTTAGCCGTCGGGTGGAACAGTTGTGTCTCCCAGTAGGCTGAACAGGCTGGCTGATACATCCAGGGGGGACGGGTGTCAGGCTGGTGCAGGTGTCAGTGGCTGCCGGTGAGTGATTGCACCATCAGCCTCCTACCGTGATCCATCATGCGGGCCCAGCCGGTGAAGAATCACAGCCTCAACAAGGTGCTGAGCCCAGCAACATATCATTAAACAAGGTTACCACAAGCAGATTTGTTCCCATGATCAATCTGGTCGATAACCGTTCCACCTCGCTGTACATTTTCCCCCCTTTAAACCGTAAACAAGTATTATGAAAGTGGTGGCAAAACAATGTAAGGCTTGAGGAAGACTTCATTTTTCCCATGGCAAGTTGCAGATTTCTTGTAAGTCCCTTATAAATCATGAGAAATAACCCTTGCTACAAAAATTTGTCCTCAGACTGATCCTCTCAGCTTATTCATATTTTATAACTTGAGGTTGGTTATTTCTGACTCATTATTGGATGGATATTTTTTTTCTTTTTCAGCCCCCCAAAAGAAATGTGTGGATTTCTTTTATGTTATAGGATGTGGTGTGTTGTATAAACCTATGTCAGTTTAGATTCATCCTTAAGCAATCTCCCAGAAGAGAGAAATAAAACACCTATTTCTGTTATTGTTTCATTTCAGTTCTAGTCTCCTGTACTAACTCTTTGCCAGATCTAAACAGACCTTCTGCCACCCTGCCCTACCCAGCATCCCTGTGCTGTGTGCAGACACCCAGGCCTATGAAGGTCCCTATGTTTTTATTCCCCTGAATGGAGAAGTCTCCTCTGTGTGCTTGCGGGGCTGATCAACCTTTCTGCTGTGGTGATGAGCTGCAAACCCCTGGAGAGAAAGTGGGGGTTCCTCCCATCCCCCAGCAGAAAGCAGGTCACCAAGATAGTGCTTATTACAGTCATGTTATGAGTGATGGCGGCCAAATCAGAGAGTTTTATAAACTCATAGGCAGCAACAACCAAGTTGGCTTTCTCCACAGCAGGATGCTGAGCTTTGGGAAATGTTGGCTGCAGGGGAACACACAGCTGCCGTTCTTCCATTAGCTCTTTTATTAATACAAAAAAGTTTTGTACTATGCAGAAATACAAATACATTTTGTGGAGGGACTGAAAAAAATTTATATGTGTACTGGAAATGGCAAAGTAGACTGAAAATAGGTGTCTTTTTATAGTTATGCCTGTGACCACATAACAAGAAATCCCCTTGCAACTGTGCAGTTTGTAGGGCAGGATAGGCTGTTACATTTTTGTGTAGTACATAGATCATAGAGTCATAGAATTACAGAATCATTTAGGTTGGTAAAAACCTCTAGGATCATCAAGTTCAACTGTTAACCTAGCACTGCCAAGACTAAAATGATAGATGTTGTTAGTAAAGCTTGCTGTGCACTGGAAAAAACCATAAACCAAGTCCCTAACCCATGCATTGGGTTAAATTGTAATTTAAGAAAAATTGTAATTGTCATGTTAATACTTAGTGGGGTCAGAATCAGACTGTATAAAGATAATATTTCCTTTCAGGTACTTCCAGGTGGATAGAAAGGCTCAGCTAAAGTACTGCCTCCAGAAGAAAGCTGAAACTTTCTGCAGAAGAAAATTTCAGTTTTCACCTAAACCATGATTTTGAAAACAGTTTATTTAAGTTAGTACAGAAGATTTGTGTTGTATGTCCTGTTTTGTTTATGCCATATTCCATTCGAAAGGATAAGGAGGCTAAAACTGCAATGAAAACCAATTCTGAGATGACTGTTTCAATTTGTGGGACTAAATTATCTTTAAAAGTTTTTCCTTGTAGACAGGCTGACCATGTCTGTGAATGAATGGCTGTTGTTAAACCTGTCTGACCTTCTCATCAATAAGGGTGAGACTGAGGGCTCAGGGGAATATATGACACATGGTGCCCTCCTCTGCTTTGCACTTCAGGTCAAAAATTGCCTTGGATACAATGTCAGCACCTACATCCAGTCTCCACAGCTTCCAAGCAGTTGATGCTCCATTGCTGCTTCAATCCTAGGGGCTTCTCAGCATTACAGATGCCTCAGTTACAAAACAGATGCTTTCCTGGGTACCAGGGATCTGTGCTCCTTTAAGGGGACCCCAGACATCTGTCTTGCCATAACCATAGCTCAGTGCCTGCATCATATCGTTACACTATATGCTTATAACAATAAAATCTTGCTATAGGCCAAAAGAATATGGAAAGCCAAGAATTGATTGTCATCATAACTGAAATCGTAGCTATCTGATCAAATGATTGTTATTAGTATATTGGACCATATTCCATTGCTACAGAGAAAAGTAAGCAAGCAAGCAAGCAAGATGGTGATACTGAATATTTTCTTTTGGTAGAACCCATTTCTTTGGACCTAATAGCAAGAAAGTATCATCATGACTCTACTTCTTATAAGGTAACTACTCATATAACATCTTTAGTCCTGCTCTCTGCAGTATGACAGTGTCTGGCATGAACTAGGCAATGCATAAAATAGAGAGTCTTTGCAGTACAAGCTGGTCTGAAGGTCTTCCCCTTTTGTCTAACTTCTCAGGCAAGAATGAGTATGGACATTTCTTTACTTTTCTCAAATGAATACAGTTTTTGGGGGAAGCAGTTTAACAGCTTATAAAGAAGACAGAGGCTGTTCCAGCCCAAAACAGACTTCAGAGGCAGTAAGACCTCCCCTTGAGGAGTGATTTTAAAACATAATTTCATCCTATTTTAAGAAGAAGGAATCTTAACAAGAATTTCATTCTCTACCAAGTGAAGGGAGATACTTCTCCAGGAGCTGTGTAATGCTAGAGAAGAATGTAGGGGTTAGGATGAACCTTAGCTGAATCATTTCATCCTTGGCAAGACCAGGTATTTCCCCATTCAATGGGCTGGCTATTTGGGTCCTGCTCTGAGGCTCACGTTGACAATATGGTGAAGCCAAATACTAAAAGTTATGGGTTGCAACACTCAGAGCTGTGATAAAACCCAAAGCATGTCACATATTTTACAACCCAGAAAATCAGTTCTGAATGTAAATTGCTGAATAGCCCTTAGGTGAGGAGAGTATATACAGGGCTTGATTTATACCCTGAAATCAAAGAGGAACCTTCAACGAGCTCATAAATGCAGAAACGGAGTAAGTGGATTAATGGATTTTTGAAGGTGTAGTTCAATACTGAGGTATGGCTGGTCACAGAATCACAGAATCATCTAGGTTGGAAGAGACCTCCAAGATCACCTAGTCCAACCTCTGACCTAACACTAACAAGTCCTCCAAATATCTTAGTAGTTTTAGTCAGGTGGTGTACACAGTTCTAGTATCTGAGCTGCTCCTGCAAGACCCGGTGACTTTTACAGTGACCAAACTGTACAGGGGCCAAGGAATCAGCAGTACACCCACAGGTGTCATTGAGAAAGATCTTGGCCCAGGGAAGTCAGTGGACATCACCACAGATTTCAGGGAGATCAAGATTTTGAACCTAGCTCCCAGCAAGGATGTAACAGCATTTAGACTTCATCCTGGTTGTTACTTAAATTGTTAATCCCTACTCCAAATTTTTGTTAAGTCACCATGCATAATATAATAATTTCCTGTGACTGGAAAGCATGGATGTCTCCAAATCTAGTCTGATAAGATACTAACAGTCTCCTAGGCTAGCTCTTAGACAGAAGTCCCATCTACGTATTCATGAATCTCTGTGTTTCTGGTGATGCAGAACCAGAATTAGAAGTTGTTCCCATGTCTCCTGATTCTTTTTTTTTTTTTTTTTTTGATCTTGGTGTTCATGAAAATGACAAGCAGTTTGGGAGCATTGCTGAATGTTTATGGTAGTCTGGTTTTTAAGAGTTTCAGAACATTTATTATTTGAAGTTCGCTTCCCTAACATGAAAATGCATTTTATCACATTCAATATTTCAAAATAATATATTTCCTTAGGTTACAATTCAAAAGTGGGTCATACATGTATGCATTTGTGCATTTGAAAGGACCTCTTATATTATCATATTATGGAAATAAATTCACAGTAATAAAGAACTAGTTAGATATGTGTTTTTTGTTTGTTTGTTTTCTATGTTTGTTTGTTTGTTTGTTTAACCTACAGTGAATTCAGCTGTGGTTATCATTGCTGGTAAAGCCTGTATCAAGACCTCATCCACAAGATCTGCCAATAGTGGACTTCTAGCGTGTATTGATATATGCACTAGAGAATTGATTGCCTGCCTGGGTAGATAAGAACATATATTGTTCTTCAGTGGGTGTAGTGCATTACTCTTTCTTGGCTAATGTGATCTCAGAATCCTTCTCAATAACATAATTCCACCAATCAAACCAGATGACAAAATATAAATTTTATGGACTTGTAGTCCTCAATTCATAATCCTTTGTAAAAGACAAATATGGATGAGTGAAGTTTCCCATAATGGAAAAACCATAAAATTTCACAGTCAGCCAAGGTTCTCTTTTTGATGTGTTTCTTATGTTCATTCTTTTAGCTTTTCTACAGATTTAATTTCCTTCTCCTGACAGTAATCCTGTGATAGTAGATCTAATTTTTCTGTTAGTTAGTAAAGAGTAAGTCCCAGAACTAGAGAAGCTATTTAATGTAGTTAACACCTGGATGAGTTATGGCTTCAGTGCTGCATCGGTAGTACCTTCCTAATAGTCATGGGTGGTTCTTATGGTACAGGAATATTGAAGATTGAAAGAAAGACTAGTAATTTTATTTTTCCGGATAACAAATAGTCAATAATTCTGTAAAAGCATTTGAAAAATAAAGTATGGTTACCTACATATCGTTACTAGCTTTTTTTTGTTGTTGTTACTAATTAGAAGGGGAAGGACATTATAAATTTTATTGAAAAATACATTTTTCTCTGTATCTCACTGTTTCTGCAGATATCTGTATCTTTTTCTCACTGTACATACATTTCTCCACTATGAAGTTGTTACTAACTCTGCTTTTAAAAGATGGATATCTATCTATTTACATCCAGATCCAAAAATGTCAATATACCTTTAAATCTGCAAAAATCGGGAACTTCTTTATCCTATCCACTTGAGCATTATTCAAGGTCAAGCTAAAAATTCATTTTCATATAGTCAAAACAGTATTGCTGCATACCTCAACTCCTTATTGTAAACCTGAGTAATATGCAGCTCACAAATCAGAAATTCTTCAAGAATAACCCAAATACATCTTAGATAAAATTTATTCTCTGTGGAAATTTTGTATGAAAATCAATCAAGGAATTTTTCAGATTCAAATGGCCTCTGCTGCTCACCATAAATTTAACCCTCATAGAATATGATACGCTCTGCATGGTGTGTTATCCTATATGTACAACTGTTTCCTTGAAACCTTGGTAATAGAGAGTAATTATATGCAATAACAAAAGGAAGTGCAGGAAATTATTGCAATTAAGAAACAATTGGAACCCACAATTAACATTCACAATGAATTTCTATGTTTCTTTTTACTATACCTTCTGAAAATAAATGCTTATTATTGGCAAGGGACCATATTATTCCAGCAATTTTTTTTTTAAAAGCTAAATCCTCATAGAAGTCAGTGGGGAGTTCTGCTGAAAACTGAATGGACCAATATAGTCCATGGAATGAGCTGGCTGAGGAGGAATATTACTGTTTATCCTGGCCATTTCACAGTACTTGTCATTACCTTTCAGTGGCAATAAGGTTGCAAAGAAGCAGAGCTGTGAAAGATGTCCCTCCTGAAGGTGGTACGTGGCTCCATGCCAGGCTTCACAGGCTACTATGTCTGTTTTGTGAACTGTTTCTCAGACAAAGCTAGCCACAGCCTTTTTTTTTTTTTTTTTTTTAAGAATCAAAATCCACAGATGTTGTCTAACAATGACATCGAGAATTGAAACTACATGACTCAAACTCACTCCAAATGTTCTAATTGTATTCATAAGAATATAACGGTCAGTCAGCTGCAGGATTGTCAATCAGCATTCATTGAGATGAGTTTTCCTTTTTTTTTTATTTTTAGAATTTTGTTCTAAATCAAAAAAATATGTGTTAGTAACAGTGAACAGTTATCCTTTTTACTCTTTATACTCCACCTCTTTTTCTGCTTTTCCCAAAATTACTTAAATTTGTTAGGGTCTTTGCAACATGTTTGTTCTGAGATTCTCTTCAATGTTGTCAAACCCAGTTTTAATTAATCATTTTCTTAAATATCATAACTTCTATGAAACCCGTGAAGTACCACAATGCCCTTTAGTCATTACAGAAAATTAAATGAGATTTGAAAATCCAGCGTCTCTTCAGTGTTAAGTGATTTTAGAGAAGAGTATTATTCATATCTGGCTTCAACACCCAAGACACATGAATTCTGATGTTTTCATAACAGTGAGACTGAAAAAGAAAAATAATGAAACAGTACTGAAACAAAATCTTTTGAGCATAGCAGGATGAACATAGGAGAAATATTTGACCAGTTTAAATGTGCTCTACTTACATAAAATAAATCCAAATTCACACGTCCCTGGATAAACCTACTGATATTTTGGCTTGCATTCCAGTTTTATAAAATTATTTTTTATTCCCTTTTACTATTTGGGGAAATGAAATATTCCAGAATGAACAAAATATGCTGGTATGCCATAATAACACTTCGAGCAGATATACCAGAATCTCCCATGGAGAGAATTTGCAATGCAATAACAGCATTCAAAATTCTGTACCAATACCTCTGAATTCCCACTTCAACCACAGCTCATACTTGTATAAGCTATGGACTGATCATGAGAAAACAGTAAAACTGACTGTACACAAAGTTCCTTGTAGAGGTGAGTAACCTGAATAAAAAGAAAATGCCACATTTACCATTCACTTCTTTCATTTCTAGTAATGATGTTACGAGAACACAATTTATTTTCAGAGTTTAACATGCTTTAGGTAAAATTTAAAAAGTCTGTAAAAACAGATAGATAACTGTTGCAGACACATTAATAAGTCAAATGTCAGCTATTGATTGCAACCCACTAATTAGGAATAAAATTCAGAAACGGCTTTCTGGATCTGGTACCTTCCTGTAATTCGTGCTGTGCTGCCATCATATTGCTTCTTGTTTAATTGAATGCCATTAATATAAGTGGGCATTACATATGTGGCCTCATAAACAAAATAAAATTTGATGCCTCATGACTGAAAGAAATACAGATTCTCCCGATGATATCAAGGCATATCTATTTTCATATAAATATTTTATTTAATAGCTTATTTAATGTTTTGCTAAGGTCATTTCAATATGTTAAAATACTATACAATATTGATGTTCAAGATAGATGAGAGATTGTTTTTTGAGATGCCAGCTGATGTGACATACAGTGGATCCCCACAGACTAAAGTCAGGATTAGAAGACTCCCACATTGTTTGTAAGAAAGGGGGATGAAGAGTTGTGATGAACCCAAGCAACAAAATGAGAACACCAGAGATAGGAAACAGGGAGCAAATCTTGGAAAAAAAAGTACATGAGAAAGGAAAAACACACAGCTCTGAGCATAAGTGCCCGTGTTTTGAGCTTAAAAACTATAGGTAAGATCTCAGCATGGGGTGGTTAAGCAAACGTTTGACATATTTATAAAAGAAAGCAACACAGTGAGTTCACAGATGATCGTAACCAAGGGGTACAATATAATAGTTTGAACAAAAGAAAGGAATACTCCACAGTTAATATTTATATCCCAGAAATATATAAGAACCTCAATAAGAGAACGGGACCTAAATATCCTAGACAGGTGACAAATATATAGCATGCTGCAAGGCCCAGGGAACTCCCAGTCCAACTACATGTAAAATACAACAGCAGAAGGAAATAGAAGTCAGGGAGATACCACAACAATCTGGGACAGTCTTAGCCCCACTGTTGAGGCATGAAACACATCAAGATGTGTCAAAGCCAGAGCACCTTTTGGATTGAAGGGCATTGCTGCCTGAGGGTATGGGACACATTATGGGATGCAAAAGAGCAAAATATATATACACAAAAACAATATATATACACCCATATAAATATATATACACTAAAACAATATATATACACCCATAGAAATGAAGAAAGCAGTTACAGATAAAAGGAGACTCTCAGAAACATATAAATCATAAAATCATTTGCTACAAGGAAAGATCCCTCTAAAAATAAAAGCATGTTCACTAAAGCCAAGATGAAAATTAGGTGTGCAAGCTGAAAGCTGAAAGCAAATAACAAAGATATTACCAATGTGTGAGAAGAGGGCACCTGGAGACTAAGGTCTGTTGAGTAATTACGAGGACCTGAAGACAGAACAGAACAGGCTGAGGACTTTTGCAGGCTAAATAATTTTGTTATGAACGAAGAGAAAATGAATTAACAGTAATACTAGACTAGATAATGTACAAAGGATTAAACCTTGCAAGTACTACAACAAGGCAACTGTATATCAATATGGTTCATCTGTGGAAATTATGGGAAATTCTAGTTCATACAGGGATACAGGAGCATTAAGAATAGAGAGAAAATGTTTGAGATTCAAAGGGAAAATGGAGGAAATAAGTTCACTTTAGCACTGAGCAAAGAGGGGTTTGGAGTCATGAGTTACAGATAAAACCAGAAAATGTTGAGGGTTCACTGATTAGTTATATTCAGTTGATCTAGATTCATACACACACAAAGACCCTACTGAACATGAAATACGGCTATGCTTGTACATGTAGAACTAATGCTGAGCATATTCTTGGAGCACAACAATTTGTTGCAAGGAAAAACAATGTTTCTGTGCAGGAAAATGCAAAACAAGAAAAAGTTATGGGAAAGGACATTGAAATGTAAATGAACAGATATATCTTACAGATGACAAGTGAGTTCAGGATTCCAGTGAGGGAACAAGAGGAATAATACAGGGTTGATGTCTGGGATTCAGAAGGCATTTACTTGCTGAAGGCAGAAACCTGAAGTTTTGAGGAACGCATTTAAACCATTTTTTTTTTTCAGAGAAGTTTCTCAGAAGTGAAGAACAACCCTAAAGAAGTAAAAATACAGATGCTCTGACTTACAAAAATATTGGTTATTAACAGCCTTGCTTATTAAGATGCTCATCCTTATGGCTTTCTGTGAATGTTTTTCCGACATAACATTCAAATATTCTTGTGTCTCATAACAGAGAGAGCCACAAGCCTATCAGCTCAGTGCCCAGCAACAAGACCTTCCCTGGCTGAACAATGTAATACCAGCTTGGGGTTATCAGAGTGTGTAAGTATAGCCAGGTGGCTTATCAGAGACCTTGAACGTGGTACATGGTTAGAAAGACTGCTTGATGCTTTTATCACAGATGTTTCTTTGCTTGGACTGTTCTTCCTGACTTGGCATAAATTCTTTTTAGCAAATTATTGTATGTACTGATTAAAGTCAAGCAGCCTATTAATGATTACAATTTAATTTTGAGGTACATAAAAATAAATTCATTAATAATAATAATAATAATAATTATGAATAATTATTAATATTCAATAAATTTAATAAGTTGTTTATTATTATTATTATTAGATGTATATTTAATGAGCAAGATATAAACAAATTTGATATTTGGTTTTGGTGTTTTATCGTGCAGACCTTCACAACACAATGCAGGGGACAGAGCAAACAGGGAAGCAACAGCATCAGGGAAGAGAGGTAATCTGCTGGAGGTAGGAAAAATGACTATTTGTTCATGGCAATCTTAAGCAATGTTTTGAAAAGTTCACCAAAAATTTAGAGGTCTATGCAAGTGACCTGGAGACATTGTCCTTGGTGCTGCTTAGGCACAGTTGTCTGTATACAAGAATGGACCAACATAGTGCTGTCTTTACCACTTTAAGAACTGATAATATTGCACCACTGACTTGTTTGCATAATGTGCTTCGTGCTTCTCTCATCATTTCTATGTCATTCCTCTTCCTCTTCCTCTTCCTCTTCCTCTTCCTCTTCCTCTTCTTGTCTGCTTGCTTCGTCTTTAAATTTTGCTTTTTGAATATTTACATACCTATACAACACACACAATTATATTTGTGTATACAAAATAAAAACAAAAATGCATATGAGTTATGAATGAATATAAAAATGTATATACTAATCATATGCGTATCATAAAATCTTCAAAAATAAATGTTTTATATGATATATCATGCCATATATGAATGAATAGGCGACAAACTTCTGATTAATCTTTCCTAATACAACATTTTACAACGTGGGAATTTGTATTTTGCAAAACCGTCGCTGACTGAAAAACAATAGAGACAAGAAAGCAAATTAATACAATAGTGGGTCAAAAGACATATTCAATATCTACATTGAATAAAAAGTACAGTTAATATTCATGGTACTTAGGACATTCTACTACCCAGTTACCTTTTTTCTCATTTTTCTAATTCATCTGTGAAACTTGAAGATGCAGGATACATAGGAAAAACAAAACAAAACAAAACAGTTGACTAATATTAAAGGATGAGTTTAATCACTTCTGAAGAATGATAAAAACAGAAGTTGATGTGGACTGAATTTATGTGGACTTTGCACCTACATATTTAAGGCACGAAATGATCAACAGTTAAGGTCAGAAAATCAAATCTAAATTCATTTGGTATTATGTGACAATTTGGTGGGTATCCTACTTCTCAAACATTCATTTCTGGCAATTCTTAGAAGATGTTTTCAAGAAGGAGTATGTCATTAACCTGTTCCAGTATGTAAATTTTAATGGTGGAAATCTTTCAACATTTTTTAATATTTATTGGAAACCTCTACACTATTTAAAATTCTTGGAATGACAAAATAGAAACAAACATTGAAATGTACTGCTGATTTAAATGCTCCCTGAACACAGTATAACATCCTCCCAGTCCCAAACATTAATGATTATGGGTTATCATGTTGGTCTTCTCCTTGATGTGCTCTCACAAAAAACTATCTGCAGACCTGCTTCCCCACCCCTGGGTACACCACACTAAGGGCAGAAATAATTGCAATGGGTGGTGATAAAGAGAGCTCAGCATGTTTAGAAGAGTTTCATATGGAGTTTTGCTCACATGTACAAATCACATTTGCTGACTATTCAGCCATGCTTTGTTATATCCCTGATACTGTAAGTCACAGAGGAACTCTCCCCATGCTTTTCCTTGTTTGTTTTTCAGGAGGCAAAATCCAGGCAGCTGGTTCCTGTCCTGTGATCACACTGTTGGCTGTGTTTTTTCTCTTGTGTGTCTGTATGCTGTGCCAGCCAAAATTTACCTACTACTGCTTTCACACAGACCTCATAATCACTTCAGCAACATATGCCAAATTTTATTGCGTACCTTTTTCATAAAGCAATTTCTCTCTGCATTCATCCAGTCCGTATCTATCTGCCTACCACTGAACTTCAGAGAGCAGCCTGGTTAGTCTCAGGGTTAGGAATGCAAAGTTCACTTGAAAACATGATATAAAAGTTTCAAAGTTACTGAAAGTGTAAAGACACATTTCTGATTGCTTTTGGAGAACTTCAGTTTAAATGCTAATCATTAGATCATCTGTAATACAAACAACAGAAGAAAATATCAGGTCTCCAATTTAATGGTTGCTTTTTACCTAATCTAAACAGAAGATTCCAGCAGGTAGGATTGAGTGATGCTATTATTTTTTTTTTCTTTTTCTGATACTCTTACAGGAAATGCATTCTTCATGTTTTACAATTTTATCGGCTGCTAAGTCTCTTGTAGTTAACATCCAATGTTTCTTGGCTATTTATAGAGTGATCCTTTTTTAAAGCAATATGTTTTGCCTGTGATCTCATCTACCTGAATCATAGACTTTCAAAACTACTTTTTCACCATTTACATTGAAATTATGTTCTTTGTTGTTGTTGTTGTTGTTTTTGTTTGTTTGTTTTTAGTATCTTTAATTTAATTAATTATTGCATCCTCTTCTCTGCATTTTTTCTGTATTTTCTACCTATAGATATGTATGCAACTGGTTTTGTTTGACACTGATTATCTTAATGCTCACAACCTCCAATAATGAAGAATTCGTAAAAACTGAAGATGTTCCCAGGTTAGAAGGTCCAGATGATCCAGATCTAAATTCAAATCTTTCTTCAAAAACTGAAGGCATTGAGCTTTGAGGAGTCATGAAATTTGACTCAGAGATCCAAAATACCAGGTATTAAATTTACCAGGTATTAAATTTACACTGATAGAGACCAGGCTGTGAACAGCTGCATTATGCCGTATAATTTTGCTCACATGTTCAATGTAGCAGATACTTCTCCACTTCTCCAAAGAAGACATCCATGCAAGTGGCAAGAAGGAGCCAAAACCTGCCCTCAGGTAGTGAAGGCCCTTATTTGATTGCTCCAAGGAAGGTGTAGACACATACAGGCTCCGTTAATTGGTATAGGTACCTCTTGTTTTGGAGGACAGAATGCCTTTCTCCTACATACTCAGAAGAAAGAAGGACTGTCTAAGGTGCTCAGCCTTGCATCTCATTTTAGCAAAGAAAAATGTGGCACTGTAGTTCTGATGGGAACATAATTGCTTACATGAAAGATTATCGTTGAGATACGAGATATGCTGTACTGAGGCTGTGGAGAGGTTAGAAGTTTTGACTTACCAATAAAAGCTCTGTGTAAAAGTGTTTAGTTGGTATAAAAGCGGTTGATGAAAAATCTAAGAAAGGACTAGATGTCACAGTGGTTAATCCTCCTCTCTAGTATCTGACCTCTGTAAGGCTGGAAGTAAAATAAGTTAAATGAACTCTGCATAATTCCTTGTGGTTATCTGTCACAAAGTCACCTCATGATTCAGCTGTAGTGTCAGACTCTCTGGGGGAGGCTCTGCTGCCAGAGCAAAGGGCAGCAGCAGATCAGGACCAAGGCATCACCCACTGGCAACAGTGGGAGAGGAAAATCTTGCTGCATTTGCATACACTGTCTTTTTTCCTGCTGATGTTGTTGGCTCCAAATTCTGTGTGTTTGAGAATGCAGTTACTTAGTTTGCTCCAATTTTGAGGGAGAATTTTTCATTTTTTTACAAGACCCTTAAAATCACATTGCAGAGGAAAGGGTGTATTATAATTATAAATATCAATAGTAATAAAAGTTTATTAAAGGTCATTAAAATGAAAGGGGATGGCTATAGATCCCATCACTCTGAACTGACTCCCTCCTCTTGTGTTAATTAGAAAACTCAGATAATGGTTCTATGGGGGAGTGCAAGGGAAATTTAATTACGAAAGTTTAATGGGCCACTATCTACTTTCTGCCAGATTAAAAACTGATGATTTACACTATTTTAGATACTAGTGTGGGCTCTCTAACAAAATATGTTGCAGAACAAAGAGTAGCGCAAGATTCTTCACAGAGAATATTTTGCTCACTTTTAAAACAAAGACATAAGACATCTAAAAACTGAGCAGCAATGACAAAGCTGTTACCACCAAAACTGAAAGGAAATACCTAGTCAGTTTCTTAAATTTAGTGTTTATTATAATAAAATGAAGAACATTTTTGCATGAGCACGAACACACATCCTGAAAAATCCTTCCCACTCCCCTGAAAAAAATAATAATAAAATAAAGTAAAAAGAGGAAGGAAGGAAGGAAGGAAGGAAGGAAGGAAGGAAGGAAGGAAGGAAGGAAGGAAGGAAGGAAGGAAAGAAAGAAAAAGAAAGAAAGAAAGAAAAAGAAAAGTAATAGCAATTTGAATTAGCTGTAAGGTCATTTATCAGGTATTGAGAAAAGCTGGAAAAATCACATTGTTAAATTTTACAAATTCTTGGATTGGGATTTGCATTCATAAACATGCAGTTAGGTTCTTCAGTTCATGGTCTTCATCTCATAAAAGCTTATGGCCATGTTTAATAAAACAGACCTTTAGTGGATTATTCTTATGTAATTTGTTTGTGTGTGTATGTGTCTTAAAATGTGTTAGACTTTGAGAAATCAAAATACTTAAGGCATACATGTGAAACTGATAAAAACTATTGGCTTTAAGTCCTCATGTCCAAGTGCCCTAGACACCTACTTTATGGGGAGTTATGGCTAGTCAGAATGCCATGTGTATATATTTTTGGATAATGTTGAAACCTTGCACCTGAGATTAGTGGCTATTTTTGAAAAATTAGTTTTAATCAGCTCATTAGGAGTGATACTTCAGAAAAGTATATATATCATCTCCAGGAATCTTTCTTCAAGTATCCAGTACAAACTACTGTTTCTATTTAATATTATTAAATTTAAATCATCTCCTTAAAAAAAAATAATTAAATGTTTAGCTTTAAAGTGTTTTTATCAAAAAAGAGGAGGAGGAAAAGATTTGATGTATCAAATGATTTATTTTTAAAAAGAGGATAAAGGTAAGAGAAGAAAAGAAACAGAATAAGAAATAATGTCCAAAAGCAAAGCAAAATAAATAAATAAATAAAATAAATAAATAAATAAATAATAAAAATAAAATAAAATAAAAATCTAATGCACTTTTTTCCTTTTCTGGATAGGTTTTGGTGTCTAAAAGTTGAGAACTCAGCATTATAAACCCAGGGCTGGTTGTCAGCTCTAATTTAGGTAGACACAGACAGTTTTATATAGCAGCTTTGTGGCCTGGAGCTGTCTGTCTTGCAGTCAGAGGCCCACTGTGTCAGCTGCATGTCCTTGAATATTTCAGGTAGAATGTAGCTCTGGGAATTGCCATCCTCCTGAATTTCAGGTGTGTAAACAAAGTCTCCTATCTTTGCTAATTTATTGCCATGAAATGAAACAACATTAAAAACAAATACAAACAAATAAACAAAAAACATCAAAAGACAGCTCTGTTCTTCATATTCTTCAAAGGTCTTAAGCCACCTGGGTGTATACAGATTGAGCAATACTCATTTCTCTTGATCTGTTCCACAGAAACAGGGTTTGCCTACCTGCTCTGCAGTTTAGCTCTCCTCTCTCATCCATATAACATAGCTGCCTTCAGAAAAATCTGTTTATGCAGTGGATATGAATTAAAACTAAATATGTTTGCACACAATCTAACCTTATCTGAATGTAATAGCAACTTTTTGACGGTGCATCTAAATTTATAAATAGTGTAAAAAATATGAGAAGGCACTTTGAATGTCTAGACTTCACTTGCTTAGATTTCAAATATGTAATGCTGAATAGATATCAAAATATTAAGATTTTCAGATATAATTAAGAATAGCATGCCCAGGAATGTTCACATGGTTTTTTGCTTAGTTTCAGTGAATGATTCATGGCTAAGCTCTGTAAAGTATTACTTAGTTCAAACCTTTATAATCACAAAACCTCAGGAAAAAAAAAAAAAAAAACTTTATCTTTGAAAAGTTACTGACTTCATTAAGACAGCTGTTATAACTATAGGACTTTATTCCACTGACAATTTATATAAAGAGAGAGAAAGAGACACTAAAAAAAAAAAAAAGTTTATTTCAAGTGTGTTGTTAATTTTTATTGCAATCCTTTATATGATTAAGATAGTGCCATAATTAGTCTCAATGCACTAATAAGTTCTTGGTTTCTTCCAGACACTTAATAAGGACCATTCATTCTCCAAGGGGATCACAACCTGAAATCCTGCTGAAAGGCTGGTGCTACAACAGAGGTCAAAGAGAGAGGAAAAGAGGTGAATTAACTGGGAAAAATGCCAGTTATTGTCTTGATCAGATGAATGACCATATGCTAAATGACACAGTAAAATGAATGGATGCATACTGTGTTGATGTGGTTTCTTTCTTTTCCCTTTTCTTTCTTGTCTGATTGTACATGATGTAGTTGTTCCACATGGCAGAAAGTCCACCGCTTCCTTACCATGTCCATTATTGTAAGAAAAACAGGGGTGTGATCTAGTTTTTGAGTGACACTTATTTTACTAAAATAAGAGATTGGAAATCCTACTAAAGGGATACAGAGCTATGAATTAAAAGCTTCAGCACCCTGAAATGTGATGGGCCAGATCTTCAACTAGAGCAAATTGATGAAGCTTCTTTAACATCACTAAAACTATATCAGTGGATTTGCCTAGTAACAAAAATCTGGATTAGCCTGAAAAGAGAAGCCAGTGATCTTTTCTTGGAAAATCCTGAAAAGCTGGACAATTATTTGAGCATAAATGTTGGTCTGGCAATGTTTGTGCTCTGAGTTCTGTCAAATCTTGGGATAAGGATCTGATCCTGCAAGATGGAGGGCAGGACTCATGTACTGACCAGTGTGGTGGGCTCCTCCTGCCAAGTCCACACACAGATGTTACACACACTTCCAGCTGAGGCTTCAGGTGGAGAATTACAAATGCAGAGTTTGGCAATTGCAAGCTATATCATAAGATGCAGAGTCTGCTCTTTTTAGCAGAAGAAATCCAGAAATCTGGATCTAGTACCAAAGATGGAAAAAATATCAAACTATGACTAGAAGCCAGTTTTATTACTATAGTTCTGAAGAAATTTATCTCAATATTTTCAGAAATGTCTACAGTCCCCTGTGCTTTCTCTGTAGAATACTTTTTGTTTGTTTGTATTTTATGTAATAAATAATGTTAAATAGATATCAAAATCAGATTCAGATATTTGCATATCCATTTTTTAAGCTGATTCTGTGACAGATGGCAAAAGAAAGGATGAATGCACAGATATATACAAATATAAGAAATGAATATGAATCTGTTCTGCCTTCCCAGAGAGGAAGTAGTCAAAGAAAATGACTCCCACATAATTCCAGATCATTTAAGCTGAAAACCCTGTATGGGAAAAACTACTTTTTGTTACTTGTTTAAGTCCAATCACCACAGTATTGCCAAAAAGGACTTCATTGTTAATCATGAAAACCAGGGCTTCTCAAAAATCAAACCACAGGAATATTGTTTCACTGCATAATGATTTTGAACAAACAAGTTACCAGACAATTGAACAGGTTAAACAAAAATTATATTGTTTCAGGCAATTATCCACATGTGTGCTGACCTCATTTGGGGAAATAAAGCATTTCACATTTTATTACCCAAAGTGTCAATGAAAAATTATACAGGTGATATCTCATTAATGGTTTCATTTTCCCAAACATTGTACAAAGTCACTGCAACACAATTCCAAGTCGATCTACCCATTTGATCTTATATAACCTTCAGGGAACATTAATAAAATTCTGACTCAGATATGCCCTCTGTCAGTCTCTTTTTAGGCATACAGGTGCTTAAATGTCCTTACATCCTACTGAATGAGACTTAAGCTTAAATTTAACCACAAATGTCAATACTTTTCTGGACAGAGATGCTTCCTGGAATGAAGGCCTCTGTATCAGAATAAACATGCTACTTGGTAAGATTATACACAGAGAATTTTGATTTGGGTTTACACAACCTGTGGTATCATGAGGTTAGAAAATCAAATTGCTAATGTGATTTAGCATATTCTTGTACAGACAACTGTGTTCTACTGTTTGCAAAATTTCCTTCTTTTTAAGAGACTCAACATGCATTATGAAGTAGTTCTAAAGATTTTTAAACATTTCATTCAAGAATTGAGTTTTGTTAGTGAAAATGAAGTTTTTACAATTCTCTTGCAATTCTCTTGCAAAGGCATTTAGGACTCCCAGAGGAAGACTGGAAAAATATATCAGCTATTGTAGAAAGTGAATTATAGTGGAAGGAGCTTAGCATGAAGCACATGCAATCAATGATGGGATACTTGAAGTTTGCTTGTACAGTTACCTCCTTAGGGTTAGTATTCTGTAGGTGTTAAACTGCTTTTTCCAAGATCAAGAAACCACAGAAATAAATGACAGTGATATATATATATTTATATATATGTATATAAAGTCCAGAATGAGAGTAGAGGATTGTGGTAGACTGTTCCTGATGGCTGTGATTTAGAGTCTC
The DNA here is from genome assembly GCF_013377495.2 of Cygnus atratus. NCBI lineage: Eukaryota > Metazoa > Chordata > Aves > Anseriformes > Anatidae > Cygnus > Cygnus atratus. The sequence goes on from NC_066364.1 coordinate 99,886,459, forward strand.
CGGGGCAGCTAGAGCGGTTCAGCCACTGGACATACAGATTTTCTCAGATCCCAGGCAGGTAAAAGTCAAAGGGGACTTTTGAAGTGTAATGTCCTCTGTTTTGAAGGCATTCCTTTTGTTTTGACATGTTCCTTTGGCTAATTCATGTAACAGGGAAAGTACCACTGAAAACAGTTCACATAAGAAGTTAATTTTCCTGTTGTCACCACATAGACCCCTTGGATTCTCCTTCCTTCTACTAGCGAAACCTTTGTCCTGGTCAGAAAAACTGTGCTGCCTTAGCTGAGCACCTTACCAACTGACTACTGAATCTGGCTGTACTTTTATCACTTTTTCAGGGTTTTGGTGAATCTTGTAGTCTTTTCTGTAGAGTGCCTTTGCTTCCAGAAAAGTGGGGAGGGTTTCCCTACAGATTCATGTTCAGAATGTTCTCATGAAATTTGAAGATAATAAGGTTTTAATTTATTTGTATAAGCTTTTTGTTTCTGTGACATAATGTCACCCAAAATCCATTAATATAAATAAAAGACCAACCCTCCTTTTTTTTTCTTTTTTTTTCTTTTTTTTTTTAAGTGTTTGACAGATAGAAGGTCAGACTTGCAATCTCCATAGCCTTCAAATGCCATTTAAAAAAAATGGTTAAATGATGTTTTCTTTGCTCTCTATAACTTCCTGAGGAGGGGAAGTGGAGAGAGACGTGCTCATCTTGTCTCCTTGGTGACAGGACATGTGGGAACTGTCCTCAAAGCTGTGTCAGGGAAGGTTGTGACGGTTGGACTCAATGGTCTTTGTAGGTCCCTTCCAACTGAAACTATTCTATTCAGAATATGCTGTATTCTCAACTTGACTGGAAACAGTGCACTTTGTGTCTCATCTGGACAAAATTGTTGGAGAGGTAAGAAATAGACCAGCCAGGTCAGTGTCCTGTTTCAGAAAACACCCCATGGAAGGTTGCTCATCTAGAGTTTCCAGTATACGTGAATGAGAGGAAATCAGATCATCAGTCTTTAACCTCTTCCTGAACCTAGAATAAAAGTACGTTCTACCTGATATCTCTTAACTTACTAGAGCCCAGAAAGGACTAAAAGAATTACAAAGTTTGAGAATATATCTTTAGATTAAATTTAAATATAACAACTTAATGTTTGTAATTTTTTTTTTCTTCTATTTCTCTTTTTATTTTTTTAATATCTTTCATTAGCTGGGAAACCTGCTATCCCCTTTGAATTTCCTGTTTTGAAACTATAATGAGCTGTGAATTTTTTATGCTGTGGCTATATATATAGAGGTAGATGCAAACATCAGTCATGCACTAATGAGAAGGATAACAATAGGAAGGAATTAAATGGTGTATTGGAAAAGGGGTTCTGCCTTTGGTGAGGGATCTGAAACTTCTCTACCTGCTGGCCAACAGGACACTCTTTTAGACATGGCTATTAACATTTCTGCCTCAGCAGCTGTGCTGGTGGCAGAGGCTAGGAGACAGAAATTTGGTCACCCATGAAGAGGAAGAGAAAGTATTTGAAGAGAAAACTTTAAAAGTGGTGCTAAGGACATGGATCAGATGTTAAACGATGATTTTGTTTCAATATTAAAGTATTCTGTAATTGATATGTATAGTAAACGGACAGCTGCTTTCTTAACATCCTCTTCAGAATGTGTTAGGGGTCTGCTTAAGTTTGTGTTAGGGCGTACTATTTGAGTATTAATAGGATGATTTAACATATTTTGTGATATAATATGCTTCTCAGTCCTGTGTCTAACTTGTTGATTTGATCTATTCTGACAGCTGTATTGCTCTCTTCTTAGGCTATTAATTATGACTTTGTTGATACACATTTTTCAATGTTATTTTTGTTTAAGTTGCTTTTTATTTTTCAGTGGGTAAAATGGGTCTCAAACCTCTCGTGACCTGGGTATAGATCAACCTATCAGCCTAAAAGCTCCACCCAATAAGCTCTTTGTTCTCTCACAGGAAAACTATATGAACTGGAAATTTGCTTGAAGCCACCACAATAAATATGTTTGTTCAGGGAAAATTAAAAGAGGTGAAACAAGAAGCCTGACAAGACTTCAGTTTTGAGAAAAAAACACAACTGTTTGCGTCTAGTGCATCGCAGAAATTGCTCAAGAACATTTTGTCCTTGTGTAAGGATTGCCCTGTAATGCTGCTAATGTCCTTAGGTTGAGACCTTGGGTTATCGGCTGTGTATGTGCCGATCATGCAAGTTAAAAATGATTTTTTTGCAACGCAGTTTTTATCTTTGTGAGTTCATGATACTTTTTCCTTGAAGCCAGACCTTCTGCTTCCCCTGCATTTTCTTTCTCCTTTTGGCCTGACTTGCTTCCACTGTGGGCTGAACGTGCTTCCCAGTGGCAGTGAAACCTCCAGATGGCACATTACCCACTTCTCATAAATTAGAGCAGAAGAGAAGTGCAAGGCACTGGAATTCTTTGAGGTTTAGGTTTATAGGGATTACAATAAATTCAGTCAGATGGGGAGGGTCATTATGTACTGGTGGAATGCAGATAAGATTATGCTGCCTTTATTTATTTATTTTTCTTAAAATTGCCTTGAGATAATCTTGAAGGCTGCAGAAAGTGTTCCACATTTGGCGTTCTCTATTTCACACATGCAGATCCTTAGGGAAAATGAATCCAGAACTGTATCAGAAGCAGGAAACTAAACTGATCATTTGAACCAAATTCTGCAATCTCTTCATACACCACAGAACATGAGAGTCTTGGCCGTTCACACTCTGCCAAATAATGACCTTGAAGACAGATGAGAACAAAATATGGCAAAAGATTTCCCCAGACAAGTCTTGGAGAACAAGAGCCTTTCAGTTCAGAATGTTAGTGCCACACCGCAGAAACCTTTTCATTGGCAAGCTCAGTTCATAACCTGCCTGGTTATGAATTAACACCAGTTTAAGAGACAGTTAAAGAAAAGAAACGCCATGAAAAATGTAAGACAAAAAAATCTCTCTCCTCTGGAGAAAAACAAAAGAATTAAAAGGATGTTCATTACAGTGAACTTCTTCTTAAGCTGCCACTTTGCTTCAGCAATGGACAGAACATCATTCCTCCTAATCACCTGTTTAGGGCCCCAGATGTATCCCTGTTAAGTGGAATTCTTTCTAATACTGTCCTGATTAATTAAGAAACAGTCTTTCCCATTCACTGTCATCAGTGACCTATCATTCAGTGTCGCTATCCTTCACTGTCATTAAGTAGAGTATGCATACACTGTAATAGGTAAGATGATTTCAGAGACAACTATTGATCCTTTCCCAGTGGTCTATTGCTAGTTAATGAGCATTAGTTTCCTTAACGATGTTTAATGTTGGTGAGTTATTTTTAAGTGATACATGGCCTGACCCTGGAAAGTGCTGAATGCCCTTAACTCCTATTGGACTTCAGTGAGAGTTGAGGGCACTCATGATATCAGTCTACAGGTCTTGTGTTTGAAATGGCAGCAAAAGCTTCTTTTGGCATTCAGACAAGGGTGAGCAAAGCTCTACAGGAAGAAGATGGAACAGCTTCTTCTAGAAGATATTTTAAACTTATTTTCCTTTTCATCACTGAAATGGACAGCTTTCAAGAGAAAGGCAGCCTTCTACAAAGGACAGATACCACCCTTCTGCCAGTTTTGCTTTCCTCTTATTTTCTTCCTATACCTCTCACTGTCCTCTAGCTTATTTTCTGGCCAATATGAAGAGGCATCTCTCAAGCTCATCTGCCCCCTGTACTTGCCTCCCTATATTCCCTTTATTTCCAAATTAAGTGGACACACACAGTCTGTCACCATTGCCTTGAGTTGCTCCAGCTCTTCTGAATGTCTTCCAGTTGGCTTTCATTTCTATGCTTTATTAGAACTGCCTTGATTACCAAAAGCTGCCTCTTGGCAAAATCTCAAAGTCAAAGTTTCTTCTCCTCCTCTTCGACCTTACAGTTTTTTTGTGACCAAAATACTTTTCTGCTCAGTGCATCACTCTGCCTGTGCCTTCCCCACTGCCTCTTCTGTTTGCACTGCTATTCATTACATTGTCATCCCTTTGGTGTGTGTTCCCCCTCCCTTTCTCCATCCTCTGTCCACAGAACTTCGTCCTATGACCCCCCCCTTCAAACAATCAACATTCAAAAAAAATGTAGGACAAAAATATTTGCTCTTACTCTTTGCATGCACAGTTTGCGCTCACATTATTTGGCTAATACATGCAAACCTCATGGCACATAAGGTTCAGTTGTAGGTGATTTTCCATTTTTCCCTTACATAAAAAGCAGCAACAACAACAACAACAACAAAAAACACTCCTTAATTCCTTGTGCATGAGAACAGTACAGAGTTAGGAGAAGGAACTGATTTGACTAGAGAGAAAAGAATGTTTCCCAGAGATGTGGGCAACACTGAGTCTATCAGCAGGAAATATTGTAAAGTTCTAAATGTAGACATAGGAGTTACTTTTGGTCCTTTTTTTTTTTTAATGAATTTGCTTATTTTTTTACTTTCTAAATTATTTTGCAATGCATATTAAGGTAACTATTCCACACAGCTTTACAAAAAAAAGTATTCAAGAAAGAAGCCCTATCTGAACAACTGATAATTTCTGTAGCAATTTCAAGATAGATTAGATGTACTGTGACGTATATGCCTGGAAGTCAAATTTATCAGTTTGGTGGTTAACTTCACATACAAGAACAAAAAGAAAGTACATCCTTGGCAGACCTGTCTTTAGGGATAAGTATCAGGGACTGTTTTTGTTAGAATTAGTCCCCAGAGAAGGAGATCAATGTGTAGATGATACAATTGTAATATGAAGATAAGTTGTACAGATACATATCTTTGTCCTGTGCAGGCATAATTTATTGCATGGACATTGCCTGTGAACTGGATGGGGGTGGGGAAATGCAACTCTGCACAGTGTGAGGAAATTTAGAGACACAGTTTGGATGTTTCTCTGTGATTATTCCTTCACTTATGTGCAACAGGGATTTTTTTTTTTTTTTTTGCCCCTTCATCTGGCCAAATAATCAATTTGCATTTTTTTCAGTTGAAAAAAGGAGTAAATGTGAAAGTTGAGCTGAAGTAAAAACTGGAAAAAAAGACACAGTTGCTCTTTTTGCTCTTCTTATGAACTCCTACATTGCTGTCGTGTGTGTGAGGACATAACCATAGACCTCCCGTTTGCCCTGCAGCATTCCCCATACAGCCCTGCACTGACTCATCATTGCCTTGTTAAGTAAGAAAGCCTGGGAAATGCTCTGCTCCCAACAGTTGTTCTCTCTAGCAGTAATGACCCTTCATATGAAGACATACTTTGTGGGACTGATAAGCATCCTCACAGGCTCCAATGAAGACTGCAGTAGTTTGACATTGTCACTTATTGTAGACTCTGTGTACCTCCCTTACCTCTGGGTGCTGCAGAGAGGGGGGCTGATGCTGCAGAAGGGGTTAACTGGGATTTTCTGTAATGTGCTCCTATTTCCTTTCCCTCCCTTCAGCTCCTTCACAAAATGTTAATCTAATTGTGATAGTATCACTTTGATGACAATATGACAAGACAGACAAATTTGATTTTATTCTCCACAGAGCAAAGCATATGCTGCTTGGGAGACTTTGACAGAGAGAAGGACATAAAACAAATGGAGTTCATGAATATACAATTTTTATTGTACACAGTAGTGACATCCAAACTTCAGAGAATAGGTGGGTGAGACTTATGCTTTACTATTGAGATTAATGGGTACGTAAAATAGTGCCAACAGAGAGTACTACAGTTTATGTTAAAAATGTCGACGTGGATAAGAATAATTTTCTTCTCAAGATGAATGATGCATTTAATGGCTGTGAGACATTCATGCCCAGTAACAGTTCCTCAAAAGTAATTTTTTGTTGTTATTGTAAATTATATAATCTTAACTGCAATTATAGCCCTGTTTAGGTAAAGGTCAAGTTAGTACAGTGGATGGTTATAAACTAAGAGGGAAATTGGTAAATTTATTCCCTTGATGAAAGCCTACGAATGATTTTAAGCAAGATAATTTTTTGTAACTGTATTTCAACTTTAATGTAATATAGCAAGTAAAGACAGCACACATTAACAAAGGGTAAATTAGATTTGTCTAAGTAAACATGTATCTGCAATAGGAGTAGTGTTGCTGTAGTAAGGACAGTCTGAAGGTTAAGAGCTCCATGTAAATGGTATAGATTCATTTTCGTGGAAAGCAAAAGGAGGGACAAGCTCTGAAAAATTGCCTTTGATGGAATGCAATCTGTGCTCTCCTGAGCAGCACACAAATACTTTGCAACACGTGAAACTGTACCCACCTCTCGGTCATAAGAAATTGGCTAGAGTCCTTTTTGGTTTTGAAAGCCTGCCCTTAAACAATGCAATGTTCTTTTCAGCCCCTTTAGACTGATCAGATTTGTTAGATTTGTTTTTTTTTTTTTTTCTTTTAAATAAAGAGGTTAAAAAATAAGAAGGAGAAGGTTCTGGGTATGCTAATGAAGGGTATTTGCTAAACCAGGGCCCAGTGTGAATTTTGGTGTTTATTTTTCATGTTTTAAAGAAAAATCTGAATGAAAACAGTAATAACTCTCAGAAATCTGTTTAAAATGATAAGTAAGCTTTCTCAAGTCAATGGCAAGTTTTTGCTCTGGAAACCCAGCATCAGGGTAACTGTTTTCGTTTTTCACAGTATTTTAGTGAAGCAAAAGCATTGTTATATATGGTTACCATTTTAACTCAGAACTTTTAACTGCATGAGCTGTTGATCAATTTATCAGTACAACTCAGGGTCTTTTTTGCTCTGTCAGACCACAGAGGTATAATCCTTGTTCTCTTCTGGAAAAGTATGTTTTAGGAAATTAGCAGGGAAAAATCCACTTTCTGTTCTATTAGATGCCAGAAACCGTCAACAAATTACCAAATATATGTAATACATATTCTAACAACAACAAAACAATCAAACAAAAACAAAGCAAAAAAAAACCACTAAACACTGTGCTACGTTTCTTTCTTTGTTGACAGATGAACAACAAAAGCTTGTTACTTGAGTTTGCCATCAATTAAAATTCACATTGGATCAGCTCTGGCCTGTCACCTACCATTATAGGGAAAAGTTGGCTGTGGGCCACATGTTAGATGAGTGGGATGTTTTTGCTTGGCTGTACTGCTTCTCCTATCTGTTTCTGGAAACTCCACCTGGCAACCTAGGTGCTGGGCAGCCATCACATCTGCTTTCTGGAGACTCACCTTTGTACCCTTTCAATCTTCAGAATAAAAGCAAAAACATAAAGAAAGGTATGAACTCAGCAGCAGCAGCACTGAGATTTGTTTACTTTTAAATGTGAACTTGTATATATCCAAAAGAGAGTTACCCTGCTAAATAACAAATATGAGACATTACTAATATCTGGATGTGAATATCAGCTACTGTTTCAGGTCTGAAACAAAGATGAAATCCAATGAAAAAGAAATAGTCTGAACAAAACTCACTTTCTTGAACAAAGCCATGCTTTCTTGGGTTACTCAGTATAAGGCTGTTCACAACAGCAAGACCAGGGCCTGATGATCAAGAAGTGGCAACAAAATTTAACAAAGTGAATTACAAAACAGGTTTACTCAGAACTCAACTGGAAAATCAATTTGCAACTTGGTAAAATATGCAGATAAAATTTCTGAAGTGTTCAGATTTTTGTTCTCTTTTATGAATGAGTGTTCAGCTTAGAATATGTTGAGCTGCTGAGGAGCCACAGTGCTTGTTAATAATGTCACCTCTTTGACACTTGTTTTGTGCAGAGCTAAATAGCAGTAAGATGGAAGGCAGTAGAAAATAAGGTCCATCATCATTGCTCATCATTTGTAATTTGTGGAGTGTGACAGTGTGTTCAGCAGAATGCACAGGTGGAATAGAGACAATCTTTGCCTCCAAGAGATTGCAGTCTGACATACAGACACAGAGAAGACTAGGTATAAAACATAGAGTAAAAGATTTAGAATAGTATTGTTCTTTATTTTGTGTTATCAGACTATTTACTGTCAAACTGGGGAAGGCTGAGATTATTGGAAGGATGCCAATATGTGTAAAGATATTACGTTGTGCAGTCTCTCGTTAGGAGGGATCACAATGATCAGGAATTGCTATTAGGAATCCTGAGATAGAAGAAAAACATCTATACAATCAAAGGCAAATGTGGAGGCAGACTTGAAAACACCCATGTGTGCTCATATGAAGCTGATATTCTTGGTGGAATTAAATAAGCAAAAAGATTCAGTAGAGACAAGATCCGTTGTGTAGACCTGTGCTGACTGAGAAAGAATTTTGAAACTAAGGTACAATCAAAAGTTAATATGGAATAAGAAACGAGGAATAAAGAATTTTGAATAGAAAGGGATGTGAGCTGAGTGTTTTCTACCACTCCATAGAACCCTGGCAAGGCCTGTTGTATAAATAATTATTTTATATAAACTGTTCTTTGGCAGATTAGATGCTATCATTGTAGTATTAAAAAAAAAAAAAGTTATAATTTTTTTCACCAGTCTGTTCTGAATATCAATTTCTTGAAAACTGCATGTTTAATGAAAAAAAAATAATTAAAATAAAATAAGATCCAGCAACACAAAGACTGCATCCACAACTTTGTTGTTCCTTCTGAACATTGGCTGGCACTGACTGCATCAAAGTGCAGATATATGCATGACTGTAGCCACATGTGCACACAGGAACATGCACATGCACAGTGACAAGATGTGAAAATCAACCGGAAGTTAATAGTATGAGCAACCTTTGCTCAATCTAGAAAATTAAAAGTACCATAAATATGGGGGCAGTGTGTGATAGCTCACTGCTTTGAGCTAGATCAGCCCAGGGATAGTTCTAATTTACATTCCTAACACTTATTTCGGGTTTTACTGTATTTCAATGTTAATAAAAACGGCTAATTAACTGAAACACCCCCAATATTGATGGTATACTGTAAATGTCACCTCTGAAATACACAGCCTGCTCATGAGACAAGCACGTTCCTGCAGCGCTGGCGGCCCCTGGAGAGTCATCCTTTTGGGTGGATTTGTTCCAGGGGAGCACATCATTGTGGTTAACTCTGAGGATGCAGCTCTGCCTCTTTTCACCCTCTGGTCAGCATAAAATTTCCGTGGTAAAATTTGCAGAAGGCCCACATAACTCATTGTTTCACTTGCATAGTAATTAACAACACAAACGTCAGCAAGGCAGCCCCCTATTCCTCTTGGCTGTTAAGCTTGACCTCCCCTCCCCTCTCCCCTCAGTTCACAACTCTTCTCATCTTCCAAAATTATGCGAGAAACGATTTTTCATACTATTTGCATGTTTTAGAGTGTTCATCATTATCATGTGCACTGACAGCTTTATACTTCAGCTGTGACAGAGCTTGAAAAATACTAGCCCTATCAATCAACACTTCGTAGATTTCCAAAATGAGATCTTTTGCAGCTGACATTCTCTTTTTCTTTTATTTTCCTCTCTTCAGCAACAATCTATGGTTTGCTTTCACTTTTTATTTAATTACACAAAGACTACAGATGTTATAATATTACATTAGGATGAAATACTTCTGACCTGCTTCAGATTTTTTGATTGAATTACTTTGCCATAAATCTTCTTCTTTCATCACAAATACTGACCTCAAAGTCATTTAAGTAACTCTCCCTTTCCCCTGTGCTCAGCCTCACCTGCCCACATTACTATATGCACATTATTTCCTAAAGATGCTGTTTCTTTCATTATTTTGGATTATTGCTACAGTCACTTTTAAAATGTTTGTTTACTAGCAAGGGCAGTAGCTCACATCCTTAGCCATTAAAACTTTGAAGCAGCTGAAGATCTTTTCCTGTGTTTATGTAATTTTTTTTTATCTTGTTTCCCCACAAATAACAAGATAAAAGACTATTCCTATAGCTAACATTATGGTATGCTGTTAATATGCTGAAAGTGTAAACTCTTATTTTACTTTTAAAATGTTCCACTAGACAAACTTCTCAATTAAAAATGTCTCAATGTAAGGAAAAAGAATAAAAGAATATAGAAGCCAAAAGTGTAATTTAAATATCATAGAAATAATAATAATAATAATAATAATACAGTCCTAATGCTGCAGTTTTGGTGTTAGAAGTTAGTTGGTTCAATATTAGAGTTCAACTATATTCAGTAAAAGCCACTCTGTGAAAAGTAGGGAGAATTGGCAGAAATGTTGCTTATGGAAATAGTAAAAAGAATTAGTAATTCTTTAAAATTAAATTGGAAAAACTTCTATGCAGTTTTGATTGAGACCTATGGCAATGTTCTAGTTTATGGCTTGAGAATCTTCCTGAGTCAAGACTTATAATTGCTGCAAGCTGTCTCATTTGCCAAAGCAGACATAAACTGAGAATTAAAATATGCTAAAGAGCTAACCCGCTAGTATTTCATTTGATTTTGTTGTTGTTGTTGTTGTTCCTACATGTGAAGATACAGACTCTAACAAAATCTATGAGAGTTTTGACACTGATTTGGCTGAAGTCAAACTGTCCAGCAGTTTAAAAAGCTGCACCGGGTTAGGTCCTTGAGAGATAAACGCAGACAGGAAGGATATAGAACACTTTGAGGTTAAGTTTTGGGATAAAGGACCCATCCCTTCCCTTTACTTGGGTGTCAGGTAGCAACCAGACCTTGACCACTATGTTGCAGTGTATTTTAGGTGGCAAGTTTAATTTGGGACTTACTACGTAGCTATAAAATTATTTTATTTAAAAGATAGATTAACTGTGGTTGGTGATGTCATTGTAAAAAGATGAAAAGGACTAAATCCTGAAGATCTTATTCAGAACTCAGAAATCTAAGAAATCCCATTAAGTTTATGGCAGGAATAAGCAATGACACAGTCTCCATCCTAGGACAGCTGTGGAGCTAAAGCCTATGACCAGCAGAATCCTTTCCATCCCCAAGTCTCCTCAGGCTGCCATCTCTGGTAGCACTCAGCCAGCCACGGAACAGCATCAGGGACTCGGCCAAACCACTATATGCTTATAGTTCTACAGCAGATTTTGTAATCAGAGGACAGAAAAGGTGAGTAAGATGCAAGAGCAATAGAGCGATTAGTCTTCTGCCTGCAGTTGATACGGGTTATGCAGAAGTACTGAACAATTGATTCAGTGTAATGCTGAATTTTAATCAAATGGGAGAATAAGCCAACTTTTAATCAAGATTTTCCATAATGGATTATTTTCCTAATTGAATAAGTTCAGGAGACAAACAAATATGGCTCAATGGCATTCTTCACATATTGGTAAGCTTTCAATCTCAAATTGCAGTGAAAAAATCTGAAATAAAATCTCTATAGAACATAGCTGAAGGTTACATTCATCTTCTTAAAACAATCCAGAGTATTCAGGGGTGAACCACTACCAAATTAATTCATATTTCAAAACAATTATGCCTACTAAAATGTACAATAAGGAGATCAGTCCTAAAGGTCAGTTGCTGAACTAAATATGAAGATAGTTAGTTTTTTAAATAGAAAATATAGAGTGATTTTAAGAAATAATTTACTAAAATGTGGATATGACTTTCACTAAAGGTAGAAAATCTTAAAATCATTTTAAAACCAACAACAAGGAAAAAAAAAAAAAAAAAGAAAGCAGAAAAGGACCCCCTGACTGCACCTGTATTTAGATGAATTAGATGAATTGATACTTTTTAGAAAATACAGAAAAATACAATATATAAAAACATAGGAAAATATATTTGTAATGATGGCTGAGAAATATAAATAGCATAGATGTTGTATTGGATTGATAAATTAATCTTAAGTAAGAGACAATTGCATTGTCAGTGCATGTGAATGAGACTCTGTTCACATGCAGGAGACACTCAATGTCAACAGGCAGTTTTCCTTAGGACACTGCTCTGACAAAGTAAGGAAATATTTTTTTGCTCAAGCTTAAACTCTGCCAAGGTAACTGAAACTAATGTCTTCACTCCAGTGAAATGTACCTTGAGATCTTCAGGTATCACCAGCAAAGCGAAGCCATCAGCCTACAGCTGACCTAGGCCAGCAGCTACAAGAGCATGAGCTTGTAGGTTTCATCTGGCAGTGAGGACATTTCTTACCCAGCTTTAGAGCCCTTAATGTTATGCCTCAATTTTCTTTGGAGGCCTGTTATTTAAGATGTACAATTCCAGACCTAAATGTTTCATACTCATGAAATTAGACTTTTCACACCTTTGTTCAGAGAAAAAACTATTAAAGACAGAATGATACAAATATCTAATTGTTTCTCCTTACTAAAAGCATCACATTGTCTTCTGGAATTTTATTTTAAAGCTGATGGTAGCTAATACTAACTAATATTATAAAACGTATTCCTGCTTGATCAGAAATTAAATTCTATATTTGAGTTTCTGTGGAGCTGCTTCCTATTGGTACGTAAGTAATACTAAAGAACCCCTGACAAACTCATGATATTTAATTTTAGTAAATATTAGTATTTGATTAGAATTTTATGTTTCTCCATACTCACAAAAATTATGACTCAGCTGTGTGAACATGTCAGGTATGACATACATTTCTGAGAATATTTTTGATTCCTTCATCTCTTAGACCTTAGAACCTGCTGCTCACCCTGACTTTGCTATTATTAAATTATAGCACTGTTAAGTAACTAAAGGCATACAAGATTAGTAAGGATAAGAACTATGACTTAATCACTAAATATTATAAAATTGATGCAAAACACATTTATATTTTAATTGTTGGACAGGATTAATTCTCATCTATGTAAATAAGGCAATTCTCACCTGTATAAATATGACTTTCCTCCAGAACACATTGGAAGTAATCATATTTTGATGAATGTACATGAAGGTATGTATCAAATTCTGCCTTATATACACACAGATTTTGCTGTTTTATATGAGTAGTTTTACATTGAGAAAAAAAATCAATTAAAAACTCTAGAGTGTGAAATGGCTATAAGTTCAAAAAATTAATTGGCAATAATAAAAATTTGGGGTAAAGACAAAAGAAAAATTATGTTTTGTTTGAAGTTCTGGTAGTAACTGAAATTGAGATAAGATTTTTCTACGTAAATGTAAAGGGATAGTTCAGAACTGATATAATTAATCCTAAACATTACAAATTGTGTACAGTGCATTTTAGTAACTAGCAAGTGGAAACTACTGAGCCTTAGTGCAAATACCATTGTACTTAAACTGAAAGCACAACTGCTTTCAGGGCTTTGGAATTCACATGAAACTCTCAATAGGTATTAAAAATAATTTTCAATATATTTTATATATTTTCAAATATATTAAAATATTTCAAATTATAGTCCAGAGTTCTGTAGGCTCTATAACAAGATATATTCATAGGTTAATGGATGAAATGAGGACAAATATAACCAAAAAAGGATAAAAAATACCGAACAACTATTGCATTGTTTGAGGCAAAAAATTACCAGATGTGTATATGGAACAGTCTAGTCCTTTACTGCAAAATGTCTGTAGTTTAACATTCTACCTGTGGCATTAGTTATAAAAAGGATACTTTTCAACCCTAAGTAAGTAGGATAATAGTATCCTAAATCTAATAAAATGTGACATCAAATATCAGAAAATATGATTTTCTGCCAACCAGGCTGGTAAGCTACTTTATGTGACACTTTTCAAAAAGAGAACATTCTTCCTGTGTCTCTTAACATTGTGTCTGAGGGGGTAATCTGCCAGTTAGGGCACATGTGTGACGATGAAGAGACCCTCTGTGCAGCTGACATGTTGTCCACTCATGTATGGCTGCATGTCACCTCATTTTTGCTGTTCTAAGACCTGGGGCAAGTATTTGATGCAATACTGGCTTTTTTCCTTCTCACTCAATGTTTATTTTGTCTTGCTGTTTCCAAAGCTCTGTAAAACTGATTTGAAGGAGAGAGGGTTCCTTTTCCTTCCTTCCTTCCTTCCTTCCTTCCTTCCTTCCTTCCTTCCTTCCTTCCTTCCTTCCCTTTTCTTTCTTTTTCTTTTCTCTTTTCTTTCTTTCTCTTTCTTTCTTTCTTTCTCTTTCTTTCTTTCTTTCTTCTTTCTTTCTCCTTTCTTTCTCCTTCCTTCCTTCCTTCCTTCCTTCCTTCCTTCCTTCCTTCCTTCCTTCCTTCCTTTTTTCTTTCTTTTTCTTTCTCTCTGTCTTTCTCTTTCTCTCTCTTTCTCTCTTTCTCTTTCTCTCTCTCTTTCTCTCTTTCTCTCTTTTTCTTTTTCCTTCTTCTTTTTGGTTTGACTGTCACCCTTCTAAGTCTAAGAAACCAAATGTGCAAGGTACTGAACACCTTCAAAGTCATAGGAGATTTGAGATTTTAGCATCCTGAAAGTGATTCTCAGTACAGGATTTGTATGCAAGTTAGGTTTGTTTCACTCCAGTGTAGGAGATACACACACACCAAAAAAAAAAAACAAAACAAACAAACAAGCAAAAAACCCACAACAATGGTAGGATGCTAGGCAGCCTCAAAGAAGCTGATCAAAAGGAGAGTGCAAGGAATTTCCACTTTCTCTCTCACCTGCCTCACACACTCACCTATGCTTGGTACCTTGGAGAGGGAAAAACACTGAAATTAATTTTCACTATTTTGCCAGCAGTCAGGTCTCCCTGAGTGGCAACACGTTGACACGACTGAGAGTACAGACCATTGCTGAAACAAGCCCAACAGGTTTGCTTGCTGGAGTCAAAATGCATTTGATCCCTTTTTGCCTCCAGTCCTGGCTACCCAAAAAGCAAGAGCAAAATCTGTCATATACCACATCTTGACAATCATTTGCTTATCTTCATAAAATTCAATATAAGCTTATCTAGGATTGCATCCTAATATTCTATTATTGTCCCGTTCTAACTATTTTTAATTTTTCTTGTTATATTAATAGATGTAGCAATTGAACTGGTGGGACTTTTGGTAGCTTTGGTTTAAACTGTCATAATTCTGCTAGAGTAACTCATAGAAACATAACTATCATGCAACACTTGAGGTTTTCTCATTTCTCCCCTGAACCAGAGATGAGTCTTCCATTGCTGTGCCACATTCAGAAGCCTGGAGCAAAAGAATTTGCTTCAGAGAACAGTAGAACCTTCATAAAACACCTTTGCAACACTGCAGTGGCACAAGTTGAGCACAGAAGTGTCAGCATCCAGTTGATATACTTTAAAGGCATCATTAGCTAACAGTAGTCAAGATACAGGTACAATCCAAGTGAAAGGTTGAATGGACTTCTTTGAAGGGCCGATTAAAATCATACTGGGAGAAAGAAAATGTTTACACATTTTTTTCCTTAAAGACTTTTCCAGAGATGGTGGCTTCATCTAGCCCCAAACCCAGAAAGATTTCCTAATCATCATTTTTCCCATGCCTGTGTTAGTTAAACAGGGTTATACCAAGCTTTCTATAAGCAGCGGTTTCTGCAGCACAGAAAACTTGAGAGCCCTACCTGAGCCCCATGGTCAGCCGGTGACAACCTTTGTGGAAGTACGGACGTGACAAAGAAGGGCTATGCTTTGATTTCACAAGCCTCAGTTGTTTCCTGTCATCTCTGCTAGAAATTAGCATTTTTTGTTTTATGACCATTTTAATTATAGTTTTCCTATTTCAGTTCTACTAAATATGAATGAAGCAGGTGAAGTGTAGCCTGGTTGGAGCACTGTGCTGTTTAGTGCTGGTTACTATCTTTAGCAGAGAAGCTGGAATTCATTCTCATCTCATTTGCCGAGCGCTCTATCATTAAAGTGTCATTGAGAACTGACACCACTTAATTTTAGCAGCTTTCAATTCTCGTTTGCAGCAAGAATAGCTTTAAATGGAGAGGAGTGCAAATTACAGAGAGAGGGATATTTTTACACCACACTCAGCATTTTATCAAACAAAGCAGCCTCATGGGGAATAGGGGACAATACATTATAAAACCAAACTCTCCTCTGATGCTGCTAAATGGGTATTTAATCTTCCTATTGCAGGCATCCACTCTGATGAGCCTGTAACGAATATACTGCCTGGGACATTAGCTGAGCAGTTGTGCCTTTCTATTCCCCAAAATATCCCTTAGTTTTTATTTTGGGTGTGGCCAAAGAATAAGCTGAGGAACTCAGCTGTGCCTGCAGACCACTGAGGAATCTGTACCTTGTTGCAGGCAAACCAGTTTGGGACATATTTTCCCTTCTCCTATTGATTGCATAATTACTTTTTTTCCTCCCACTGCAGTTTGAACCCTTAGGCAGTTAAGAAAATCACCTAGCTGGGATCGGTGACAAATTTTAACCCATTCAGCTTGGCTTCCCTGCCTAATTGGATGAAAAATATCCTCATGCACTACATTTCAAAATATTGCCATTCTGTTGGAAATTTGGTGCTGAATA
Source organism: Cygnus atratus (assembly GCF_013377495.2). Classification (NCBI taxonomy): domain Eukaryota; kingdom Metazoa; phylum Chordata; class Aves; order Anseriformes; family Anatidae; genus Cygnus; species Cygnus atratus. Next base: position 99,902,864 of record NC_066364.1, read on the forward strand.
GATGCTAGGTTTAGCTCTGTCAGATAACTGTTACCTTTTTTCTATAATTATGTATGTGAAAGTATGAGTTTCTGTCTCTGAAATGAAATAATTTTCTTGGAATTAGGGCACATTTGGGACAGGCAACTGGATCATATTAATTAATTTTAATACAATAAATACCAATAAATACATGGGGGGGAGGATGAAATGTTATATGTGTTAGCTGAGAATAAAGATGTATTTGAATGCATATTTACAATGTTATAAAACTTGATGTTATTGTCCATAACAGTATCACCTTAAGGTACAATATCTGTTAATGATTTGGATGTAGAGAGGATTACAGAGTTGCTGCAGTTTTGTAGAAAGTCTTGAGGTAAGAAATGCAGTCAGGGTAAGGACTCACACACAAATTAGGATCCCTGTCAAACCCACCTCTAACCTGTGGTGATGCTACTTGACTGAATTACAAGTGTGATTCATACTTTTTTTTTTTTTTCCCTGATGATTTCACTATAGGGAGAGTTTAGAGTAATTGGATGCACAGAATAGCTTCATTTGGAGATGATATGAGACACACACTGCGTGGATTTTTACCCCTCAGGTGCTGATGTCTCCCTCATCCTTCAGGTCGTTCTAACACAATTTTTGCCCCAGAGTTTTTGGCATTTTGATGTTTGTTATGTGCCTTTCTTCTTAAGGTCTCTTCCAGCCCAAGCCATTCTCTGATTTTATGATTCTTCTCCCAGCTGCTCAGGTTCCTGGTGGACTCATATGATGATTGCTCACAGCACCAGGCTATTAATTCCTCAGCCTCAGGGCACCAGTGCCAGGATGCACATCTTGGGGGAAGGTGCAGGTGGCATGTACTTCCATCCCACCACCGCCTGCTGCCCTTTTGGATGGAATGAGGGGAGGAGGACGAGGGAAGTGCCCGCTGAGAATCTCATGACCCAGCCAGTGCTAGAGTGAAAGCCCTGCTGGGGAGAGGGCTGGTGGATAGGCTGTGAGGCAGTGTGCAGCTGAGTAATGAAGTGACTGTTTAAAACGGGAGAACCTGATGGGCCAGCCAAGGGCTGACATTGCAATTAATTCTCTAAGCCTGATGTTTCACCTGATTACTGCATTTTGACTTGATTACTTGATGGACCATGCTGGGAGTGAAACAATAGGGATATTGAGGGGCCAAGTTCAAAGAACTTTTTCTCTACTGCCCACTATGTTGTGGAGGAAAAAATTAATTCTGGGTCACACCTTCTTATGAAGCCAAAGATCATAACTCAAACTTTGTTTTGAGTCTTTCCATTTACAGAAACATTTATTTGATTCAACACCACTTTCTCAAGTTGTGTTTTGTTTTGTTTTTAAAGTGTTTAAACTCTTTGTCTATTTGCAGTCATTGCAGACATCAGTATTTTTCTCCTAGTATGAGTTATCTTCACCTAAAGAGTTTCATTGTTAGGCTTTTCTCTGGCATAATTCTGTGTCCCCTTGAGCTTGCATTTGACACTAGCCCACATAGCATTGCTGCATCTCTCTTCTGTGGTCCCTTTAGAGTTTCATGTATCTCGTTGAAGTCCCTCATAAGATCCTTTTTTCCAAACGATACAGACCTACTTTCTCTAACCTTTCTGAATATATAAGACCCTTGAGTCCTTGTATCATTCTGAATGCCCTTAGCTTGCCTCCTTCCATTTTTGTGATACTTTTTTTTTATTAAAAATAAAACAGACCCCTACAATGTAATCCAAAATGACACTTTTATTTTTTTCTTTATTATATCCCTGTTTTAGATATAATAGCATTTGATTTCTCTCTTTTTAAAATTCTTGAATTATTCTTTGGCTTCGACAAAATACAATCCTGTAAACAGCTGATTTTCATCTTCATGATGCTGATGCTTAGAGTTCAGCAATGTATTCTCTGTTTTGTGTGGATTTCTCCTATTTTGTTATACTCTAAGTGAGATCACACTTAGGTCTGTACATGTTTGCAGTGGCACTTTGAATCCTCTTTTTTTTTTTTTACACCTCACATTTGAATTTTGTTGACTCAAAAGAAAGAACTTTTTATTAGATTGCAATTTTACGTCATGTACAATGGTAGAGACAGGCTATAGGTGCTTGTTGTGGCATGGGAGTCACAGCCTCCTTGCAAAGTGTGTAAAATCATAAACTGACTGTAAAATGTTGCCACTGCTGAGAACAGAGAGTGGTATTTGTGAACACAACCATGGGATGGAATGAAGCTGGCCCGATATCACTGAGATTGCTGTCAGCAGCAAAATTGTCCAAACCTTGTGCATTCAGCCTCTTTTCCTGCTGTGACAGCACAAAGCAGGATTGAAGAGACACTTGGCCATGGACAGGGTACAATTTCAGTCTAGCTGAAACTACAGAGTCATAACTTAGGCCATCAGAGCATATTTTATAGAAGAAAGGAAGGCTGGTTTCAGCTGCAAAACATTAGTAAAAACCAAGTGCTTCTTCAAATAAAAATGTGCCAGTGTGTTTGATGGATAAATGGAACCAAACTGGAAGATAAGATTCAGTTTAAGACACAAGTCTGAATTTTAAATGGTTGCGACTTACTACAAAATTAGTATTTTCCTCTCAATTGTTTGGAGTGCTATTGCTAACAATACTTCTTGTTGCAAGAGCCAAGAAAGATTATACAGAGAAAAATAAAAAAAATAAAAATGTCTAAGCTTCTTCATTGTCTTTGTAGAAGAAAGGGGTTAAGTGTCAATGAGAGTCAAGCTTCCAGTATATTCCCCCATCTGCCAGTTTTTCAGTGTTGCATATTTTACTTAAAGTTTGATTCACTGTTACCCTTTTATAGTGAGTCATTTCTATCTGAGGGCATCACAGCACAAAATAGGAAATGAGAGATTTTTTAGAAGATACCCAAATTTGACTGTAACAGGATGTACATCAAAAGGTAAATTCTAATACTTTTCAAAATTTGAACAACAGGTTTTCAAAGTAAGAGAGTTGAAGAAATAGACATGAAAGTTCAGTTCCTTCAGCCAACATAGAGGGAAGTTTCTGTCTTGTTTATTATTGTCCGAGACCAAGATCAAGAGAGCAATTGCTTCACGATATTTGATTTACTTAGTTCTGTGACATT